>NC_091338.1:29947331-30104796 GCF_038502225.1 Cherax quadricarinatus
AAGACTGCCATGTACATAGATAACAACATAATGACTTAAGACTGCTATGTACATAGATAACAACATAATGACTTAAGACTGCTATGTACATAGATAACAACATAATGACTTAAGACTGCTATGTACATAGATAACAACATAATAATATGACTTAAGACTGCTATGTACATAGATAATAACATAATAATATGACTTAAGACTGCTATGTACATAGATAATAACATAATAATATGACTTAAGACTGCTATGTACATAGATAACAACATAATAATATGACTTAAGACTGCTATGTACATAGATAACAACATAATGACTTAAGACTGCTATGTAAATAGATAACAACATAATAATATGACTTAAGACTGCTATGTACATAGATAACAACATAATAATATGACTTAAGACTGCTATGTACATAGAAAACAACATATTGACTTAAGACTGCTATGTACATAGATAATAACATAATAATATGACTTAAGACTGCTATGTACATAGATAACAACATAATAATATGACTTAAGACTGCTATGTACATAGATAACAACATAATAATATGACTTAAGACTGCTATGTACATAGATAACAACATAATGACTTAAGACTGCTATGTACATAGATAACAACACAATAATATGACTTAAGACTGCTATGTACATAGATAACAACATAATAATATGACTTAAGACTGCTATGTACATAGATAACAACATAATGACTTAAGACTGCTATGTACATAGATAACAACATAATAATATGACTTAAGACTGCTATGTACATAGATAACAACATAATAATATGACTTAAGACTGCTATGTACATAGATAACAACATAATGACTTAAGACTGCTATGTACATAGATAACAACATAATGACTTAAGACTGCTATGTACATAGATAACAACATAATAATATGACTTAAGACTGCTATGTACATAGATAACAACATATTAATATGACTTAAGACTGCGATGTACATAGATAACAACATAATGACTTAAGACTGCTATGTACATAGATAACAACATAATAATATGACTTAAGACTGCTATGTACATAGATAATAACATAATAATATGACTTAAGACTGCTATGTACATAGATAACAACATAATAATATGACTTAATACTGCTATGTACATAGATAACAACATAATAATATGACTTAAGACTGCTATGTACATAGATAACAAAATAATAATATGACTTAATACTGCTATGTACATAGATAACAACATAATAATATGACTTAAGACTGCTATGTACATAGATAACAAAATAATAATATGACTTAATACTGCTATGTACATAGATAACAACATAATAATATGACTTAAGACTGCTATGTACATAGATAACAACATAATAATATGACTTAAGACTGCTATGTACATAGATAACAACATAATAATATGACTTAAGACTGCTATGTACATAGATAACAACATAATAATATGACTTAAGACTGCTATGTACATAGATAACAACATAATGACTTAAGACTGCTATGTACATAGATAAAAACATAATAATATGACTTAAGACTGCTATGTACATAGATAACAACATAATAATATGACTTAAGAGTGCTATGTACATAGATAACAACATAATAATATGACTTAAGACTGCTATGTACATAGATAACAACATAATGACTTAAGACTGCTATGTACATAGATAACAACACAATAATATGACTTAAGACTGCTATGTACATAGATAACAACATAATAATATGACTTAAGACTGCTATGTACATAGATAACAACATAATGACTTAAGACTGCTATGTACATAGATAACAACATAATAATATTACTTAAGACTGCTATGTACATAGATAACAACATAATAATATGACTTAAGACTGCTATGTACATAGATAACAACATAATGACTTAAGACTGCTATGTACATAGATAACAACATAATGACTTAAGACTGCTATGTACATAGATAACAACATAATAATATGACTTAAGACTGCTATGTACATAGATAACAACATATTAATATGACTTAAGACTGCTATGTACATAGATAACAACATAATGACTTAAGACTGCTATGTACATAGATAATAACATAATAATATGACTTAAGACTGCTATGTACATAGATAACAACATAATAATATGACTTAAGACTGCTATGTACATAGATAATAACATAATAATATGACTTAAGACTGCTATGTACATAGATAACAACATAATAATATGACTTAACACTGCTATGTACATAGATAATAACATAATAATATGACTTAAGACTGCTATGTACATAGATAACAACATAATAATATGACTTAACACTGCTATGTACATAGATAATAACATAATAATATGACTTAACACTGCTATGTACATAGATAATAACATAATAATATGACTTAAGACTGCTATGTACATAGATAACAACATAATAATATGACTTAAGACTGCTATGTACATAGATAACAACATAATGACTTAAGACTGCTATGTACATAGATAACAACATAATAATATGACTTAAGACTGCTATGTACATAGATAACAACATAATAATATGACTTAAGACTGCTATGTACATAGATAACAACATAATAATATGACTTAAGACTGCTATGTACATAGATAACAACATAATAATATGACTTAAGACTGCTATGTACATAGATAACAACATAATGACTTAAGACTGCTATGTACATAGATAACAACATAATAATATGACTTAAGACTGCTATGTACATAGATAACAACTTAATAATATGATTTAAGACTGCTATGTACATAGATAACAACATAATGACTTAAGACTGCTATGTACATAGATAACAACATAATGACTTAAGACTGCTATGTACATACATAACAACATAATGACTTAAGACTGCTATGTACATAGATAACAACATAATGACTTAAGACTGCTATGTACATAGATAACAACATAATGACTTACGACTGCTATGTACATAGATAACAACATAATAATATGACTTAAGACTGCTATGTACATAGATAACAACATAATGACTTAAGACTGCTATGTACATAGATAACAACATAATAATATGACTTAAGACTGCTATGTACATAGATAACAACATAATGACTTAAGACTGCTATGTACATAGATAACAACATAATAATATGACTTAAGACTGCTATGTACATAGATAACAACATAATGACTTAAGACTGCTATGTACATAGATAACAACATAATAATATGACTTAAGACTGCTATGTACATAGATAACATAATGACTTAAGACTGCTATGTACATAGATAACAACATAATAATATGACTTAAGACTGCTATGTACATAGATAACAACATAATAATATGACTTAAGACTGCTATGTACATAGATAACAACATAATAATATGACTTAAGACTGCTATGTACATAGATAACAACATAATAATATGACTTAAGACTGCTATGTACATAGATAACAACATAATAATATGACTTAAGACTGCTATGTACATAGAT
Organism: Cherax quadricarinatus; assembly: GCF_038502225.1. Taxonomy (NCBI): domain Eukaryota; kingdom Metazoa; phylum Arthropoda; class Malacostraca; order Decapoda; family Parastacidae; genus Cherax; species Cherax quadricarinatus. The sequence goes on from NC_091338.1 coordinate 29,950,827, forward strand.
AACAACATAATGACTTAAGACTGCTATGTACATAGATAACAACATAATAATATGACTTAAGACTGCTATGTACATAGATAACAACTTAATAATATGATTTAAGACTGCTATGTACATAGATAACAACATAATGACTTAAGACTGCTATGTACATAGATAACAACATAATGACTTAAGACTGCTATGTACATACATAACAACATAATGACTTAAGACTGCTATGTACATAGATAACAACATAATGACTTAAGACTGCTATGTACATAGATAACAACATAATGACTTACGACTGCTATGTACATAGATAACAACATAATAATATGACAAAAGACTGCTATGTACATAGATAACAACATAATAATATGACTTAAGACTGCTATGTACATAGATAACAACATAATAATATGACTTAAGACTGCTATGTACAAAGATAACAACATAATAATATGACTTAAGACTGCTATGTACATAGATAACAACATAATGACTTAAGACTGCTATGTACATAGATAACAACATAATGACTTAAGACTGCTATGTACATAGATAACAACATAATGACTTAAGACTGCTATGTACATAGATAACAACATAATAATATGACTTAAGACTGCTATGTACATAGATAATAACATAATAATATGACTTAAGACTGCTATGTACATAGATAATAACATAATAATATGACTTAAGACTGCTATGTACATAGATAACAACATAATAATATGACTTAAGACTGCTATGTACATAGATAATAACATAATAATATGACTTAAGACTGCTATGTACATAGATAACAACATAATGACTTAAGACTGCTATGTAAATAGATAACAACATAATAATATGACTTAAGACTGCTATGTACATAGATAACAACATAATAATATGACTTAAGACTGCTATGTACATAGAAAACAACATATTGACTTAAGACTGCTATGTACATAGATAATAACATAATAATATGACTTAAGACTGCTATGTACATAGATAACAACATAATAATATGACTTAAGACTGCTATGTACATAGATAACGACATAATAATATGACTTAAGACTGCTATGTACATAGATAACATAATGACTTAAGACTGCTATGTACATAGATAACAACACAATAATATGACTTAAGACTGCTATGTACATAGATAACAACATAATAATATGACTTAAGACTGCTATGTACATAGATAACAAAATAATGACTTAAGACTGCTATGTACATAGATAACAACATAATAATATGACTTAAGACTGCTATGTACATAGATAACAACATAATAATATGACTTAAGACTGCTATGTACATAGATAACAACATAATAATATGACTTAACACTGCTATGTACATAGATAACAACATAATAATATGACTTAAGACTGCTATGTACATAGATAACAACATAATAATATGACTTAACACTGCTATGTACATAGATAATAACATAATAATATGACTTAAGACTGCTATGTACATAGATAATAACATAATAATATGACTTAAGACTGCTATGTACATAGATAACAACATAATAATATGACTTAAGACTGCTATGTACATAGATAACAACATAATGACTTAAGACTGCTATGTACATAGATAACAAAATAATAATATGACTTAAGACTGCTATGTACATAGATAACAACATAATAATATGACTTAAGACTGCTATGTACATAGATAACAACATAATGACTTAAGACTGCTATGTACATAGATAACAACATAATAATATGACTTAAGACTGCTATGTACATAGAAAACAACATAATAATATGACTTAAGACTGCTATGTACATAGATAACAACATAATAATGTGACTTAAGACTGCTATGTACATAGATAACAACATAATGACTTAAGACTGCTATGTACATAGATAACAACATAATAATATGACTTAAGACTGCTATGTACATAGATAACAACATAATAATATGATTTAAGACTGCTATGTACATAGATAACAACATAATAATATGACTTAAGACTGCTATGTACATAGATAACAACATAATAATATGACTTAAGACTGCTATGTACATAGATAGCAACATAATAATATGACTTAAGACTGCTATGTACATAGATAACAACATAATAATATGACTTAAGACTGCTATGTACATAGATAACAACATAATGACTTAAGACTGCTATGTACATAGATAACAACATAATAATATGACTTAAGACTGCTATGTACATAGATAACAACTTAATAATATGATTTAAGACTGCTATGTACATAGATAACAACATAATGACTTAAGACTGCTATGTACATAGATAACAACATAAAGACTTAAGACTGCTATGTACATAGATAACAACATAATGAATTACGACTGCTATGTACATAGATAACAACATAATAATATGACTTAAGACTGCTATGTACATAGATAACAACATAATAATATGACTTAAGACTGCTATGTACATAGATAACAACATAATAATATGACTTAAGACTGCTATGTACAAAGATAACAACATAATAATATGACTTAAGACTACTATGTACATAGATAACAACATAATGACTTAAGACTGCTATGTACATAGATAACAACATAATGACTTAAGACTGCTATGTACATAGATAACAACATAATGACTTAAGACTGCTATGTACATAGATAACAACATAATAATATGACTTAAGACTGCTATGTACATAGATAATAACATAATAATATGACTTAAGACTGCTATGTACATAGATAACAACATAATAATATGACTTAAGACTGCTATGTACATAGATAACAACATAATGACTTAAGACTGCTATGTACATAGATAACAACATAATAATATGACTTAAGACTGCTATGTACATAGATAATAACATAATAAAATGACTTAAGACTGCTATGTACATAGATAATAACATAATAATATGACTTAAGACTGCTATGTACATAGATAACAACATAATGACTCAAGACTGCTATGTACATAGATAACAACATAATAATATGACTTAAGACTGCTATGTACATAGATAACAACATAATAATATGACTTAAGACTGCTATGTACATAGATAACAACATAATAATATGACTTAAGACTGCTATGTACATAGATAACAACATAATAATATGACTTAAGACTGCTATGTACATAGATAACAACATAATGACTTAAGACTGCTATGTACATAGAAAACAACACAATAATATGACTTAAGACTGCTATGTACATAGATAACAACATAATAATATGACTTAAGACTGCTATGTACATAGATAACAACATAATGACTTAAGACTGCTATGTACATAGATAACAACATAATAATATGACTTAAGACTGCTATGTACATAGATAACAACATAATAATATGACTTAAGACTGCTATGTACATAGATAACAACATAATGACTTAAGACTGCTATGTACATAGATAACAATATAATGACTTAAGACTGCTATGTACATAGATAACAACACAATAATATGACTTAAGACTGCTATGTACATAGATAACAACATAATAATATGACTTAAGACTGCTATGTACATAGATAACAACATAATAATATGACTTAACACTGCTATGTACATAGATAATAACATAATAATATGACTTAAGACTGCTATGTACATAGATAACAACATAATAATATGACTTAAGACTGCTATGTACATAGATAACAACATAATAATATGACTAAAGACTGCTATGTACATAGATAACAACATAATAATATGACTTAAGACTGCTATGTACATAGATAACAACATAATGACTTAAGACTGCTATGTACATAGATAACAACATAATAATATGACTTAAGACTGCTATGTACATAGATAACAACATAATGACTTAAGACTGCTATGTACATAGATAACAACATAATAATATGACTAAAGACTGCTATGTACATAGATAACTACATAATAATATGACTTAAGACTGCTATGTACATAGATAACAACATAATGACTTAAGACTGCTATGTACATAGATAACAACATAATAATATGACTTAAGACTGCTATGTACATAGATAACAACATAATAATATGACTTAAGACTGCTATGTACATAGATAACAACATAATAATATGACTTAAGACTGCTATGTACATAGATAACAACATAATAATATGACTTAAGACTGCTATGTACATAGATAACAACATAATGACTTAAGACTGCTATGTACATAGATAACAACATAATAATATGACTTAAGACTGCTATGTACATAGATAACAACATAATAATATGACTTAAGACTGCTATGTACATAGATAACAACATAATAATATGACTTAAGACTGCTATGTACATAGATAACAACATAATAATATGACTTAAGACTGCTATGTACATAGATAACAACATAATAATATGACTTAAGACTGCTATGTACATAGATAACAACATAATGACTTAAGACTGCTATGTACATAGATAACAACATAATAATATGACTTAAGACTGCTATGTACATAGATAACAACATAATTATATGACTTAAGACTGCTATGTACATAGATAACAACATAATGACTTAAGACTGCTATGTACATAGATAACAACATAATGACTTAAGACTGCTATGTACATAGATAACAACATAATGACTTAAGACTGCTATGTACATAGATAACAACATAATGACTTAAGACTGCTATGTACATAGATAACAACATAATGACTTAAGACTGCTATGTACATAGATAACAACATAATAATATGTCTTAAGACTGCTATGTACATAGATAACAACATAATAATATGACTTAAGACTGCTATGTACATAGATAACAACATAATAATATGACTTAAGACTGCTATGTACATAGATAACAACATAATAATATGACTTAAGACTGCTATGTACATAGATAACAACATAATGACTTAAGACTGCTATGTACATAGATAACAACATCATGACTTAAGACTGCTATGTACATAGATAACAACATAATGACTTAAGACTGCTATGTACATAGATAACAACATAATGACTTAAGACTGCTATGTACATAGATAACAACATAATGACTTAAGACTGCTATGTACATAGATAACAACATAATAATATGACTTAAGACTGCTATGTACATAGATAACAACATAATGACTTAAGACTGCTATGTACATAGATAACAACATAATAATATGACTTAAGACTGCTATGTACATAGATAACAACATAATGACTTAAGACTGCTATGTACATAGATAACAACATAATAATATGACTTAAGACTGCTATGTACATAGATAACAACATAATAATATGACTTAAGACTGCTATGTACATAGATAACAACATAATAATATGACTTAAGACTGCTATGTACATAGATAACAACATAATGACTTAAGACTGCTATGTACATAGATAACAACATAATAATATGACTTAAGACTGCTATGTACATAGATAACAACATAATAATATGACTTATGACTGCTATGTACATAGATAACAACATAATAATATGACTTAAGACTGCTATGTACATAGATAACAACATAATAATATGACTTAAGACTGCTATGTACATAGATAACAACATAATGACTTAAGACTGCTATGTACATAGATAACAACATAATAATATGACTTAAGACTGCTATGTACATAGATAACAACATAATAATATGACTTAAGACTGCTATGTACATAGATAACAACATAATAATATGACTTAAGACTGCTATGTACATAGATAACAACATAATAATATGACTTAAGACTGCTATGTACATAGATAACAACATAATAATATGACTTAAGACTGCTATGTACATAGATAACAACATAATAATATGACTTAAGACTGCTATGTACATAGATAACAACATAATAATATGACTTAAGACTGCTATGTACATAGATAACAACATAATAATATGACTTAAGACTGCTATGTACATAGATAACAACATAATAATATGACTTAAGACTGCTATGTACATAGATAACAACATAATAATATGACTTAAGACTGCTATGTACATAGATAACAACATAATGACTTAAGACTGCTATGTACATAGATAACAACATAATGACTTAAGACTGCTATGTACATAGATAACAACATAATGACTTAAGACTGCTATGTACATAGATAACAACATAATGACTTAAGACTGCTATGTACATAGATAACAACATAATGACTTAAGACTGCTATGTACATAGATAACAACATAATGACTTAAGACTGCTATGTACATAGATAACAACATAATAATATGACTTAAGACTGCTATGTACATAGATAACAACATAATGACTTAAGACTGCTATGTACATAGATAACAACATAATGACTTAAGACTGCTATGTACATAGATAACAACATAATGACTTAAGACTGCTATGTACATAGATAATAACATAATGACTTAAGACTGCTATGTACATAGATAACAACATAATGACTTAAGACTACTATGTACATAGATAACAACATAATAATATGACTTAAGACTGCTATGTACATAGATAACAACATAATAATATGACTTAAGACTGCTATGTACATAGATAACAACATAATGACTTAAGACTGCTATGTACATAGATAACAACATAATGACTTAAGACTGCTATGTACATAGATAACAACATAATGACTTAAGACTGCTATGTACATAGATAACAACATAATAATATGACTTAAGACTGCTATGTACATAGATAACAACATAATGACTTAAGACTGCTATGTACATAGATAACAACGTAATGACTTAAGACTGCTATGTACATAGATAACAACATAATGACTTAAGACTGCTATGTACATAGATAACAACATAATGACTTAAGACTGCTATGTACATAGATAACAACATAATGAATTAAGACTGCTATGTACATAGATAACAACATAATAATATGACTTAAGACTGCTATGTACATAGATAACAACATAATAATATGACTTAAGACTGCTATGTACATAGATAACAACATAATAATATGACTTAAGACTGCTATGTACATAGATAACAACATAATAATATGACTTAAGACTGCTATGTACATAGATAACAACATAATGACTTAAGACTGCTATGTACATAGATAACAACATAATGACTTAAGACTGCTATGTACATAGATAACATAATGACTTAAGACTGCTATGTACATAGATAACAACATAATGACTTAAGACTGCTATGTACATAGATAACAACATAATGACTTAAGACTGCTATGTACATAGATAACAACATAATGACTTAAGACTGCTATGTACATAGATAATAACATAATAATATGACTTAAGACTGCTATGTACATAGATAACAACATAATGACTTAAGACTGCTATGTACATAGATAATAACATAATAATATGACTTAAGACTGCTATGTACATAGATAACATAATAATATGACTTAAGACTGCTATGTACATAGATAACAACATAATAATATGACTTAAGACTGCTATGTACATAGATAACAACATAATAATATGACTTAAGACTGCTATGTACATAGATAACAACATAATGACTTAAGACTGCTATGTACATAGATAACAACATAATGACTTAAGATTGCTATGTACATAGATAACAACATAATGACTTAAGACTGCTATGTACATAGATAATAACATAATAATATGACTTAAGACTGCTATGTACATAGATAACAACATAATAATATGACTTAAGACTGCTATGTACATAGATAACAACATAATAATATGACTTAAGACTGCTCTGTACATAGATAGCAACATAATAATATGACTTAAGACTGCTATGTACATAGATAACAACATAATAATATGACTTAAGACTGCTATGTACATAGATAACAACATAATAATATGACTTAAGACTGCTATGTACATAGAATAGTGTATAGCCCATGACACAAAAAAAAAACTGGCCAGCTCCACAGGTGCTAGCACCTTTGGTCCATACATTATTCACTCACGCATCACTCATCCAACACACACGCAAACATTTGTTGTTATCCATTACCAGGGAGGTGACCCTGTTTTCACCCATGACTTCCCTGCCCCAGCAACACTTTCCAATCGTACCCTCCCCTCCCTCGTATATTACAAGTCTAATAAAACCTGTAACCCTCACCCACCTCCTCCCATAAATTTCTTTATTTCTACATACCGTTTTATAGAACGTTACTGCTAACACCCTCCTCTTCACCTCACTGACCTGTTTCCCCCGCAATCCCCACACTATATATATATAATCTGCCATAATGTACCCCACAGCTCTGATTACACTTTCCTCCCAACCCCCCACGTCGAGACTTAATGCTCTCAATACAGAAATTCCTTGACCTCCTATCCTATATATCACCCTATTTAACCACCCCTTGACACTCCTCAGTCCGTCACAAAAATATACTACATGAAAAGCCGACTCCTCCCCACCACATATCCCGCACACCCCCCGTCAACGACCGGTCTATCCCGTAGAACCACACCTGACGGTAAAATGCCGTGCAGAAAACGATACATTAGATCCCGAATACGAGGTTGCAACCTCATCCTACTCAACCTATTCCATATACTTCCCCATGCATACATGGGGAAAATTCCCTCTACAGGCGCTACAACCCTCCCGGCTAACAATCTACACAACCTACCTATTTTGACCTTTGCTGGCTCTCGATCCCACGCCAGAGCCCTCAAAACAGTTTCACACTCATGCAACTCAACTCCTGTATACATCCGTTGCAATCTGTTATGGATCCTGGCCAAAACCCTCCCCACCCACACTTTCCCTCATCACCTCCCTTTTAATGAAGACACATTTGACCCTACGCTTTAAGTCCAGCAATCCCAGCCCCTCCTTACTTACAGGTAACATTACCACGTCCCTTTTAATCCAATCACAGCTCGAACCCCACAAGAATTTAAAAACCTTCCTAAGTATGTTGGTTATTGCTGGCCCAGTTAATGGGAGCACGGCTGCCACGTGCCATACTTTGCTATACAGTAAGATATTAATAACAATGGCACGCTGCACAAGGGCCAAATGATAAGGTGGCAATGCTCCCAAGCGTCCCTGAATCCTTTCTACCATCCTACTCGAGTTTTCCATGCGTGCCACAGTTCGATCGTCTGCATAAATAGACCGCAAATTTTTAACGAATTCACCTGCTTCCTCACAACTGCACTACCCCAATCAACCCTTCCTTCCCAAGCTCCTAACCCCATAACCATGGATTTATCTGAATTTACCCTCATACCAGTTGCCCCTGCGAACATTCGTACTACCCCATCTAATGTGTCCATTGACATTCCCTCCCTGATCAGAACAGTTGTATCATCCACATACCCAATTAAAACTGGCCAAACCCTCGCAACCTCACACCCTGGTCCCTCTACGTGACACATACGCTGCTCCACCAATCTATAAAAGGGGTCCTGTATGCACGCAAACAATAATTGTGACATAGGACACCCCTGCCTAAGTCCCCTACCCATTACAATCTTCCCACCCAATCGACCATTAATCTGTACCCTCGCCATTGCACCTCCATACAATGCCTCAACCCAACCAACTATTTCTTCCCCAAACCCCTGACCCCTGAGGATGGCTTTCAGTGCTTTCCAATCCACTCTATCGTATGCCCCTTGCCAATCGAGCACCACCAAACCTCCCCCCTCCCCCCCCTTTTGCCTCCACGAAATCCCTAAGTAACCCATTCCCCTCCACCATAGACCTCCCTGGCAAACCAAACTGAGTTTTTGATACTACCTGCCCCACCACACACTTGACCCGATTTCCCAAAATCTTAGCAAACAATTTGTAATCTGTGCATAACAACAAGATCGCCCGGTAATCCTGAAGCGTATGCTGCCCCTTACCCTTTGGTACCAATACAACGACAGCTGTTGCCTGCTTCTCACCCAGCTCACCTCTCTCCTTCATGCAATTTAATAACCTAACCAAAAAATGCCTCATTAATTCCCAATGCTGCTGATAAAACTCTGCCGGGAGTCCATCAATTCCCGGTGCTTTGCCCTTTCGCATTCCACTTAAAGCCCTCCATATTTCCCCCTCAGTTATTTCCCCACCCAGTGCTTCCCTATCACTGTTACGCAACTGACATACCACACTCCCACACACCTGTTCTAAAACCCCATCCTCTACCCCTTCTCGTTGCCAGTACTTCTCATACCACTTATCAGCAAACGCCCCCATTCCTTCCATAGCTTGTATGACCTGCCCCTCCCTGTACCCTCCTATCGACTCATGAACCTCCAACCATGGTATAGTCATTGCCTGCTGTCTTTGTTTCTGCCTACACAATACGCACGATGAAGGTCTATCACCCCATAACACCTCTTCCACCCCCGCCTGTACCCACACCACTTGGAACCTCTCATCCTGCACCTCACGCAGCCTCCCTGTAATTGCCATAATATCATCCATTGGATAAGTGCCCGCCACCGCCCCCCTCGCATAACAACCCCGTAATCTATCCTCCAAATAGTTAGCAAGCCCATATTTTAAAGAATTGATACGTTTCCCTTCCTTTACGTAATATTGCTTAATCCGTTCTTTAGCCACACCATCCCACCACATCACCACATCCTCTACCCCATTTACCTCTGCACGTAACCCCTCCCACAGCGTTGCAAATCCCTCTATCCCCTCCTCGTCACCTAACACACTTGTATTTAACTTCCAATAACCCCTAGATATACCTGCTAGTGACTCCCACCCCACCTCTGCTACTACCGCCCGATGATCCGAGCTCACAGATTGAATCAACAAAGACAACTCCGAATTCACGGTTCTCAAGGCTTACAAGTTTGCCAAGAACTCTGTCAACCAGCAATCACTGAAACTTATCCTTGAGACGCCTGAGGAAGCCAAATACGTATGTGGCCATGGCCTGAAATGCTTCGGCACCAAATGCATGCCGGACCAAGTCAGCATAGAGAGATTCATCTCCATCACCTAATGCTTCAAATGTTACCACTTTGGTCATAACACAAACAAATGCACCAAAGTAAATCCTGTATGCAGCATCTGTGCGGATGCCCACGTATACAAGGACTGCCCTAACAAATAAACCCAAGTGTATCCTCTGTGGCGGGTCACACCATGCTGTCTCACCTACTTTCCCTACCAGGAAAACCGAAGTCCGTAAAGCCATTGAAAACAGAAAACTGACCAGTGCCAAACAAAAGGCAGCTCAATCTCCTCCCCCAATGTCCCACGAATCTTACGCCAACCTGCCGAGCACCAGCAACGCTCTTACCGCCACTACATCGCAACACAATGCTTGGATCCCCAGCCACCCCAGGCCCCCAACCCCCTCCATACTCCAGACCCCCACCAGCCCCAAGGGCCTCCCTCCTACCCCATCCCCTCCGGCCTCATCCAAGAAGGGATAATAAAGAGCACAGCATACTTCATGCTGGCCAAAGAATGGTCCAAGGGCAACGACCACCTCTGCTGCACCATACTCAATGAATTGTTCATTGCTAATGGCACTTCAGCCATAATCATCCCTGACTCAGTGCGCCCATACATGAGCCCCTCAACCCATATCCCCGCACACGACCAACCATCCACCAGCATGGAGCCAACAACCCCTGCATCTGCACCACTAGCCGATGCACAACCAACCACCACTGAGGCTGACCTAATGGACCAACCTGGTCCCACCACCACCCCATGTGAGATACCATCTGAGCAACAAGACTTATATCAAGACTTAATCAGCCTTACTCAACCTCCAATGTCCCCAATGTCGACAGCATCGACAACCGATGAGACTGACGTCTCAAACATCCAAAACAACTCCGACCCTGATTCGCCCCTCAGGCCTAACGACGATTCAGACGATTCAGACTGGTCATCAGATATCAACGTCACCAACAGCACAGACGACGACCAATTCTCCACTCAATAAGGAACAGCAATTGGTAATTTATAGAATAAGGCAATACAGGATTCTATAAAACTAGGTGGTAGTAAGAGCATAGAGAATACAAAATAGTAGGGAGGTGTGGGTCAGGTCACAGGAGGGTGTGGGGTAAGTCAGGTAAGGGAGCACTAAGACTCCTCATACACACTCATACACCACAACACACAATCCCACCTACTTTTCAGACACTTAAAAAACCCACATATAGTGACACACACACACACACACACACACACACACACACACACACACACACACACACACACACACACACACACACACACACACACACACACACACATGCACACACACACACACACACACACACACACACACACACACAGTAAAAGAGGTGGGGACCAGGAGCCGAGTCTCGACCCCTGCAACCACAATTAGGTGAGTACACACACACACACGCACACACATGTTTATACCCATACATTCTCACATATACAGACTCACATACACTCTTTCCCCGCTGCATGCTCCCTCACCAATCTCCCACTCCTTCCACTGATCCCCCCTCTCTCTCTCACCCTCCTTCTCCCCCACCTCTCCCTCTTTCCCCCTCTCCCTCTCCCATATTCCCCCTTTGCTTCTCCATCCTCCTCACTCCCCATATTCCCCCCTCAATCACCCTCCCCACCCCTCTTCAGTTGACCCACTGTCTACAGTTTCCTCCTCTTCTTCCAACACTGCCCCCACACTCGGACAAACACACCACAAAACAAACACACAGAATTACATAAGTTTTTCATTCTGTGGCAACAACAAAAAAATGGGTTGCCAGAGAGCAGGAAGGAAAACTAAGAGACTGGAGGATTAATCTGAAAAGGAAGATAGGGCAGCAGAGCTCATGATAAGGGAACATGAATAGGGAAAGAAGTTAGAAGAACTTAGCATGAGAATGGAAGAGAGGATAGATGCAGAAAGCAAGAAGTGGGAGATGCAAGTCACAGCAGCAGAGGCTAGGATACAGAGATTAGAAGAGGAGCTGAAAAATCTGAAACAGCATAAAAAACTAAAGAACAATTTGATAATGACATCAGAGACTGCTGCCTTAGTCACAAAGGGATTGTAGGGAGGAAAGGAGTGAAAATGCATGCAGAAGCCCTATCAGACCATTGTGGACCCGAAAAAAAGAATCACATCAGGAGCAATCGAGGGGACTGTATAAAAATGAAAGAGCTAAGCTATATGTGGAGGCCCTAACAGACCACAGCATAGCCCAGCGAAAGCTGAGAAGGGAAAATGACAGGCCACTGGGTCCAAGGACAATAGATAGTGAAGAATCTGAAGAAAGGAGAACTGCAATGGAGGAAACTAAATAAAATCAGAGGATACATAGGGATATGCAGTGGGAGAATGAAAGGGAGAGAGTAGTCTTTATTTATAGGCTCCAGGAAGTTAAATGGAAACTTACGAAGCAAGAAGACAAGGGGAGAAAAATGCAATTGAAAGCATCATAAAAGCAATAGGAGATAACATGACCCAGCTGGCAAATTTTTGGAGAATAGGTGGGTTTGCGAGAAGAAGAACCCAGCCAGTGAAAGTGACTTTCAAGGCAGAATCGACTCAGAACAGGATCCTGCAGGAGAAAGCAAGACCAAGGGACATGCCATCGTTCCAGAAGGTGTATCTCGACCTTGACAACTGGTCAGTGTTGTTGCAGTGTTACAGCTTGTCAGTGTTATTACGGTGTTACAATTGGTCAGTGTTATTTCAGTGTTACAACTGGTCATTGTTATTACAGTGTTACAACTGATCAGTGTTATTGTAGTGTTACAACTGGTCATTGTTATTACAGCGTTACAACTGGTCATTGGTATTACAGTGTTACAGCTGGTCAGTGTTATTAAAGTGTTACAGCTGGTCAGCAGAGTTACAGTGTTACAGCTGGTCAGTGTTATTAAAGTGTTACAGCTGGTCAGCAGTGTTACAGTGTTACAACTGGTCAGTGTTATTGTAGTGTTACAACTTGTCATTGTTATTAGTGTTACAACTAGTCAATGTTATTACAAAGTTACAACTTGTCAGTGTTATTACAGTGTTAAACTGGTCAGTATTATTACAAAGTTACAACTTGTCAGTGTTATTGTAGTGTTACAACTGATCAGTGTTATTAAAGTGTTACATCTGGTCATTGTTATTACAGTGTTAAAATTGGTCAGTGTTATTACAGTGTTACAGCTGGTCAGCGTTATTACAATATTGCAACTAGTCAGTGTTATTACAGTGTTACAACTAGTCTGTGTTTGTTGAAAAATGGTATTACCAGCTATGCTTATACATTTTGTATAGGGAAAACTTAACTTAGAAAGACAGCTCATCGCCTGCACTGCCGCCCCTGCAGACGAGGTCTTCAGAAGCTGTCGAACTCATTCCTCAACGGGCTGAAATGAGTTATAAACTGTAAACAATAAATTACCCCTAGGGGGTGTTATGTCAGCATATTTCATTCACTGATGGCTGAAAACTTACTTGTGTGGACTCAAAAGTCCGCACCTAACTGCATTATTTATTGTTTATCCTTTTGAGACTCAAAGTATCTTCCTGTGTGTTCTAATTAAGTCCCAGCATATTGTTGCAATCAGGAATTTCAGCTTCAGAGAAATCTTCTTTGATAAGTTCCATTAAATGCTTTGAATTTGCATTCCACATCCTTAGAGGCATATTTGCTTCTTTCATCTCCTTGTTAGCTTCTCTGTATAAGGATTTCAAATCCTCCTCTTTATTCACAGTACCTTGAAGATTGTCCACATAGAAACTTTTCTTTAAGATTTCTTTGAAGGGACTTTCAAATTTCTTCAAATGCGTATTTAGAGTAGCTTCTAGTAAGAATGGAGAGGATGTTGCACCAAATAATATTGATTTGAAACGATAAGTTTTCACAAGACTTTGAGGATCATGTGGATTTTCAGGCCACAAGAATCGAGTATAATCTCTATCTATTTCTTGTAGTCCTACTCTTAAGAAAGCTTTGGAAATATCAGCCGTGTAGGCATATGGGTTTGTGCCAAATTTCATAAGCACGTCTCCAAGCTTCTCAGTTAGTGAGGGTCCGGTCATCAGACAGTCATTTAGACTTGCTACATCTTTATTTGCACGTGTGCTGCAATTATTTACAACACGTAGTGGAGTGGTTTCAGAATCTTTTCTGACTCCATGGTGCGGGAGATAATGAGCGTCTGTCTTCAACTTATCTTCGACTATTTCCTCAATGAATTTATTGTCCAACTGTTCTTGTATGATATTATCATAAACAGTCAGTAGCTCTGGATTCTTCCTGAGCTCATGTATTTGTGCTTTCATTTGTCCGAAAGCCATGTGTTAATTGCTAGGCAGATGTGGTGGATTTAATTTCCATGGTAACCTAACCCAATACTGTCCGTCTTTATATTTGACAGTGTCCAAATATTGGTTATAAGTCTGAGACTCTTGTGGGCTTGGTTTATTTACATCAATACCTATCGCATATAAATCCCACAACTTATCAACTGGTTCATTCATTTCTTCCAGTAATGATAATTTTTGCTGTGGTACATGATCAGTGGTTATTCTCGTAACTAGTACATTTTCCACTGAATCAATATCAGCTTCTTTCCCACTTTGAGAGGGAATGGGACCACATATCATGTGGCCTCCTGCTGTTTTCAGCAAGTGAACATCATGTTTACTTACTATATTTTGCACAAAACAGTGATAATAATCACTTCCAATGATTAAATCAATTGGACTAATTGTGTCCGTCTGTATGCCAGGACAGGCTAACTTGACCTTAGCTGCTTTCAGTGCTGCAACTGTTTCTTTTAATCCCTGGATCTGCACAAACTTAGGCAAATCATCTACTACCACAGCTTCTATTGTCTTTTTCCTGTTTCCTAGACCAACAGTGATTCTGGCTAGGTCATATGTCTGTTTACCAGAATTGTGGAAAAAAACAGCTATATCTAACTGTACTTTGGCATAGGGTTGTTTATTCAGTTTCTGCAACACTGTTCTTCTTATGAAGGACCTTTGTGAGCCTTGATCAAATAGTGTTAGCACATTGGTTTTGTGTAAGATTGTCTGCATCGCTCTTGGGCCGTGTAGACCCCCTTGCCTGACGCTCCTCAGTAACCTGACAGCAGTGGTACGAGGAGGTGTTGTGCATTCGCTGCCTGGATGAGGTAGAGTGCGGTCGTGCTTTGCACCCCTCTACTGTTTCCCAGACGAGCTACTCAGTCAACGACATGGCGCCAGGTGTGCGCAGGAGAGTGAATACTGTGGGCATTGAACTTATTAGTGGGGCTTTAACGCCTACGTCAGTCGATGTGTTATTGCCCAAAATTATACGAGAGACATATGGCATCAGAGACGAGGATTTATATGGAGTGGCACTGAACGGTGTATATAGAATTTTCGTGAAAGTGCTAACTGCTCAAGTATACGAGGCTTTGGTTGATCGTTACCAAGATGTCAGCATTAACGTAACACCGGCAGTGAGGGTCAAGTTGATTGATGTATCACGACATTATTCGTGGGTTAAGCTCCGCAACGTGCCTTTTGAGGCTGATGAGGTAGATATTCGAAATGTTTTCGAACGTTATGGAACTGTACATCTGGCCCAACCTGGCAAATGGGTAAAAGGTGCTTACACAGGATTTCCTGAGGGTTCTTTTAATCTCAAGATGACGCTTAGGCATCCTATACCCTCGTATGTATATCTCGAAGAGTTTAGAACCCAGGTAATGGTAGCGTATGCGGGGCAGAGACGTACGTGCCGACTGTGTGGCGAATATGACCATATGGCGGCAGACTGTGGCAAGCGGAGTATGGCTCCTGGGCCGGCAAGGGGCGGAGCACCTGCGCATGAGCACCCGATGCCTAAGGAAGAACGGGGGCAAGGAGGAGGGCGTGGTCGCATGTGGAGTGAAGAGGTAGTGGCTCCTCCAGTGGAATCGGAAGAAGGGGTGATCCATGAATCACCTGGCCCATCAACAGTGGCTCCTGGGCCGGCAAGGGGCGGAGCACCTGCGCATGAGCACCCGATGCCTAAAGAAGAACGGGTGCAAGGAGGAGGGCGTGGTCGCATGTGGAGTGAAGAGGTGGTGGCTCCTCCTGGGGAATCGGAAGAAGTGGTGATCCATGAATCACCTGGCCCATCAACAGTACAGTTGTCAAGTGAGGAGGTACAGGAGGGCGCAGCAGTGAAGGCTATTGAGGAGGAGTTGGAGACGGTGATACAGGCTATGTTACAGTCTACGGAGGTGGAGAGTTACAGCGAACAAGACCCTGGGATCAGGGCAGAAGGTGTGTGTGGGGAAGGGGAGGATCAGGTGGCACCTGTGGTGGACAGTGCGAGTGCCATGGAAGGGCATGGAGGCGGATTAAGGGTGGTAGAGGTGGAAGTCCATTGTGCTGGCTCCCAGGACTCAGATATGGAAACTGAGGGAGCTACAAGGAAAAGGGCAGCAGCGTCAGATTCGGACGATGTTCTGACGCCGGCGCAAAGGCCGGGGAAAAAGACATGGGGTTATGGTACCCAGAGTGACTCTGCGAGAGGGCCACAACAGAAGGGGGGGGGATGGTTGGGAAGGAGGGGGGAGTCTGTGGCAAAGGCACAGTCCAGGGGAACGGTCTGAAAGGGAAGAATCTTGACATGAGGCGGGGAAGGAAACCTTAAACTGGCCTCAGGTGTGTAACAATAAATATTAATGGTCTGTGTGATGGTGTTAAACGGGAGTGCTTCAGGATGTTTTTGAATAGGTACAAGGTTGACGTAGCTTTTGTGCAGGAGCACAATTTTAAGCTTGGTCGTGAATTAGTGGTGCCTGGGTATCAGGCTTATGTGTTGCCGTCTGAGCGTTTAAAAGGAGGAGTGGGTGTGTTGATCAGGGAGGCGAGCCCGTTTGTATTGCATAGGAAAGAGGGGGGGGAGGGGGAGAGTATTACGTGTGGAAGGATGGTGGATGGGAGAGAGAGTGGCGTTTGTGTGTGTGTATGCCCCAGCAGAAAGTGACGTGAAAGTGAAGATGGATTTTGTGCGGGAGGAGCTCGTGTATTACCTACGCACGTTACCGTCTGTGGCGATTGTGGGGGGGGATTGGAATTGTGTAATTAAGAGGACAGACGTGGAACCCAGAGGAGCGGGATATTTTTCCTCAGTCTTGGGGGGCCTGCTTAGAGATCTTCAGTTACGTGATGCTTTCGGGGGAGGTCTGTGGGAGGTGGAACATACGTTTATAAGAAGGGGATATGCGGCTCGTTTGGACAGGTTATATTTATCTCAGAGGGTTTTGGTAGAGTCTTTTAAAACTATTGAGATGGTGTCTTCCGATCATAGGGCGGTATTAGTGGAGGTGGGATGGGATGCTTTGGCTCGTAGGCAGGGAAGTTATTGGAAACTGAACACGATGGTTTTGGGGGATAGGGAGGGAGTGGAAGCGTTTGCAATATTTTGGGAACAGCTCTGTGCCGACAGAAGGACTGAGGAAGATGTGGTAGGATGGTGGGATAGTGTGGCTAAGTTACGAATACGTCAATTTTATGTGAGGGAGGGCAAACGCATTAATCAATTGCGGTATGGTTTGTCAAATTACTTAGAATCTAGATTACGGAATTGTTACGGGGGGGGGGGGGGCGGGGGCCGGGGTGTACCCGGTGGAGGATATACACATGTTGAAGGACAGAATACGGGATTTGCAAGAAGAACGTTTTGCAGCTGTACGGGTACAGGCGGGGTTGGACGAAGTACTCTGGGGCGACAAGCCATCAGCTTGTGTGCTGCGAGGACAGAAGGTACGACAGCGAACGACTACAATACCGGGTTTGCAAGTCATATCTTCTGTGGGGGGTTTTAGAGAGGGTCAGGTATTAAGGGACACCAAGGGGATGAGTGCATATGCAGATAGATGGTTTGAGGAATACGGGAAAAGTAGTGGGGTGGATGGTGAGGTTCTTGGGAAGGTATGTGAGTATGTGCCGTGCAAACTGGGGAGGAGTGATCGGGAGGCACTGGGTGGGGTCATTGAGGAGGGGGAAATATGGAGAGCCCTTATGGACATGAGGAAGGGTAAGGCACCTGGGATCGATGGTTTACCTAGCGAATTTTATGTACAGCACTGGGGTCTGCTTAGGGGTTTCCTAGTAAGGTTAATGAATGCCATGAAAGACGGAGGTAAGATGGGAGAATCTCAGGCAACGGCGGTGGTGGTGTTGGTCCCAAAGGGTAAACAGCAGAGTACCCTTCGGGATTACCGAGCCATTTCGTTGCTTTGTGCTGATTATAAATTATTTGCGAAAATTCTTGGGAATCGGCTTAAATGTGTTGTGGGGAGGGTCGTGTTTGAGTCTCAGTTTGGTTTACCTGGTAGGTCAATGAGCGTGGGCCACGGGATTATCAAGGGGTTCCTGGAGGACATGGAAAGGGGAAGAGGGGCGTTGGTGGCGTTGGATTGGCAAGGGGCTTATGATAGGGTGGAAAGAAAGGCTTTGAGGGATATTCTCCTACGACAGGGGTTTGGCGAAGAAATAGTGGGGTGGGTGGATACGTTGTACTCAAACGCGAAGGTAAGGGTGCAAATCAATGGGTGTGTGGGGGGGGGAGTCAACATGGAGCGGGGTCTTCGGCAGGGATGTCCTTTATCACAAATATTGTTTGCATGTGTTCAGGATCCCTTTTATAGGATGGTGGAGGATCGTCTAAGGACGGGGGGGAGGGATGGTGAGCTGAAGCCGTGGCCTGGTTTGGTGGGCTATGTTGATGATACCACTATTTTGGCAAGTGAGGAGACACGGTTAGGACTTTTGGGGGAAGTTGTACACACTTTTGGGAGAGCTACTGGGATGAAGGTAAATCTGGAAAAGTCAATGATCATGGGGCTGGGAGAGTGGACAGAGAGATTAGATTGGGGATGTGATGTTGTGCAGCGGAGGACCGGGAGTCTGAAAATCTGCGGTGTCATGTATGAGGCTGACCTGAGTGCTGCAAGGGTTAGCAATTCGAATAGGATGGTGGAACAGGTGCAGCGACGGTTGGGAATGCTGCGACCTCACCATTTAACCCTTAGGCAACGTGCAATTGTCATCAATGTATTACTATATAGTAAAGTCTGGTTTGTTTCGGCTGTGATGCCGTTAACAGGAACGGCGATCACGAGTATTCTTAGAATGGTGTTCAAATTTTTGTGGGGTTCAGGGTGCAACTGGTTGCGAAGGGAGGTAGTGACATTGCCGGTATGTAGGGGAGGGTTGGGTTTGTTGGACTTGAGAAAGCGCGTGAAATGTGTGTTTATTAAGAGGGAAGTGATGAGTGCAGGTGGATGGAGGGAGGGTCAGCTAGATAAGGTACATGCTCACCTGAGGAAATGGTATGGAGGGGCGGAAATGAAGGAATGTGAGACAGTGTTACGCGCCTTAATGTTAGCCAGGGAACCAGGAAAAGTAAAGGTGGGAACTTTGTGTAAATTGTTAGAGAGACATGTAGTGGCGCCGGTTGAAGGGATCTACCCCATGTATGCATGGGATGTAATATGGCGAAGATTTAGTAAATTAAGGATACGACCTAGGGCGCGTGAGGTTATGTACCGTTTCCTGCATGGGATTTTGCCAACGGGAGCGATGCTCCGAGATAGGAGGGTTATTGAGGGTGGGGGGTGTGGCAGATGCAGTGGGGAAGAGACTGCGTATCATGTCGTCTATTTTTGTGAAGGTTTGGAGTGCATCAGGGTATGGATGCGTAAGGTAGTGGTGAGGGTGGGGGGTCAAGGTGTGTCGGTATTGCGAGCGTTGAGTCTTGATATGAGTGGTGTGGAGGAGAGTGTGGTAAGAGGTTTAGCATATGTCATCGTGGACTACATATATGTTTTATGGGGTATGAGGGGGAAGGTGGGTGGGGATGTGCTGAGAAGGACTTTGGCGGCGACGTTTTATCGAACTTTGTGTCGCAATAGAGACATTTTTGGGAAAAGGTGGGAAGAGTATTTTTCTGAGGGTTATAGAGGACTAACAATAGGGAATTTATTGGCGTTATAAGGGGCTTTAACTGCCGGGGTGAGTGGGTTGGTAAAAGGGGGGGGGGGTTCAGGGGATTTCAACGGGCTCACCTCCTTGGGAATGCAGTGATGTGGTTGGGTGTGATTGGAGGTACTAGTGTGTGACCAGATGAGAGGTTGTGCAAGATAAGTTTTGCTTAGTTCCCTTGATGGGGAAGGTGTAAGGAGCAGATTAAATATATAACATGTATTAATGTATAACCTATAAATTATATAACATGTATATTTCTTTGGTAGCGTATTATGTTCCACTTGCACTGGTATTGCAATTGAATTTGAATTTTCTTGAGAGGGTTTTCCTTTCACTATTTCCTTGAAGCACTGAGTTATTTTTGCCTTTTTTTGTAACGTGGTCCAGCATCAGTTTTGACGTAATTACCTATTATTATTATTCTTATTTAAGGTATTGTAATTTTGGTAGTCCTGTACCATTCATGGTTGTAAATAATGTTTCCTCAAGTGACATGTGTCATAATAATCCTAAATTGAGGATAATTAATGTCATGATTATTCAGGTTGGTGACGGGGTTAGTTTTCAATGTGTGTGTGTGAGTGGGGGGGGGGGGGGTGGGCGGCATGATGGGTCACCTGTGTTGCAGCACAGGTTTCTTAATAAGGCATATTGTAGGTCTGGTGTATTTGTTGCGAGTTGTATTATGGGTGATTGTCATTAAGCTTGGTGCATTATTGTGTTGAGGTTGTAATTTTAGGAGTTTTATTTATAGCCATTTTGTGGCCTTTGTTATTATAACTTTATTCCTTCTTAAATTGTGATATGTTTTAAAAACTTGTATATAGTAGACTGTCAGATGTTGCCTGGATTGTTTTGTGTTTATATATTGTTTTACTGATGTTGTCCTTGTTCATTATTTTATATATGTACCTATTAATATTTGTACATGAAGTTTTAAATAAAATATAAAAAAAAAAAACTCGTTGCTTGCATGCATGAAACTATTGTTTGTAAACCATTGCTAATTTCTTCACAAGTGAAATAGCGTTTATTGAACATAATATTTAATCGTTCAATAGTTTGTGGTGACAACTTATCTTGTACAATACCACTGATAAACCAATCACATTGTCTTAGGTCATATTTAGCACCTTGAGATCTGAGACTATTGTCTAATGTAATTCTAAATGCTTGTAAGTCTGAAAAAACAATGTTTGGGTGGCTTCAAGCTTGATATTAAGACTGCATGTCTAACTCTGGCCTTGTCAGCATCAAAGTAATTGTCTGCTAAGACACGTAAGGCTATTTGATAATTACCTTTAACCACCGGAAATGACTTAATCAGTTCATAGGGTTTTCCCTTCACAAGACATTTAAGATAATTGAACTTAGCAATCTCATCTATGTCAGTTCGTGAATTTACTATGGATTGAAAACCACTAATGAATTCTTCATAATTATGACCTTGGAAAATAGGTAATGACAAGGTAGGTAAGCTTGGTAATGGTACACTTGTTGTTGTTACAGGTGTAACAGGTGTTTGACCACTAGTTACAGTAGGTCTCTGTGACAGAGTTTTGTGGCAGATAGCCTGTACTCCTGTCCACCTTAATTGTTGATCACTAAAAGTATCCAAAACATTTTTAATTTCATCCTCAGATGGATCTGATTCAAGAAATTTATTTTCATAATGTGTATACTCTGAATTAATTATTTCCAGACGTTGTGTAAATAATTCAAATTTGACCTCAAGATCATCAAAATCTATGTTTGTATCTTGAGTTAATCCTATACACTTCATTCACTATACACTATAAATGTCATTGTATAACTGTAAATCACACATGAATATTACTTACACATATATAAATGTCACTGTTAATATATATTTGAAAGCTTACACTTTATATATAAGTTCCTTTAATATAACAGGTAGATCTATAAGAAACAAACTTTAACACAATCTTGTCTCTTAATTTCTGTTTATAAACATTATAAACACTATGTGTATATACACTCAGACAAACCGAACATCAGTTGGGTTGTTGTTGTTGTAGTCAGCGATTTTCGAGATTGGAGCAGTGGATGCAGGGTGCCATCCCCCGTTTTCTTGTTGGGTGAGTCACTCAGCTTCCGTTTTCTTTGAGTGAACGCTGGGTGAGCGCCCATTTTCTTTTGGCTGCCCATTCTCTGTGATTGAGTCTGGAGGGACTCATTTATACTGATTATATTGTAAAACACTAGTTTTACAGCTTTTTTCGAAGGACCTTGGCTCGTAGGTTATTTGTACACTGTAGTAGAACATATTTGGCCCACAGTGTGGTCTTTATCCGGTTCGAGCACGACCAAAATGTTGAAAAATGGTATTACCAGCTAAGCTTATACATTTTGTATAGGGAAAACTTAACTTAGAAAGACAGCTCATCGCCTGCACTACCGCCCCTGCAGACAAAGTCTTCAGAAGCTGTCGAACTCATTCCTCAACGGGCTGAAATGAGTTATAAACTGTAAACAATAAATTACCCCTAGGGGGTGTTATGTCAGCATATTTCATTCACTGATGGCTGACAAACTTACTTGTGTGGACTCAAAAGTCCGCACCTAACTGCCGACTTTAGGTTGATTACAAACTCCTTGCGACTCAAGAACTGCGCAGTCCCCCGTACTACAAGAAATTCATAACTTACCTTGCTCTTGTAGCGTGAGCTATGGTGTTCTTCACACCTTCGACAGGTATCAGTGACTTGATAGAAGCTGAAGTGTCCTTGGATGTCCACATCTTCCATAGTCTAGGAATACGCACACTGGTACACTATGTTCCACAAGATTTGTCTTTATTGTTCACAATGTTATCACTGAAGAAGCTGATCACACTTCTCTTAAGTGTTTATTGTGTTTTATGAGATACTTTGTTCACACTAACGCACAGATCAGTGTTCTTTGTTGGTTATCCTGGCGTCAGTGTCACTCTCAGTAGAGTCAAAAGTAATCTGAAGACGCCACAGCGCCCCACGCCGTTACTCCCCTAGCACAAAGGAAAAGCTGACCTAGTACTTTTACTTCCTTGCCACTTCCTCCATGAAGCAAGGGAGAATGTTTGATTCTTGCTGTCTTAAGCATAGACGACAATATACACTATCTTTACCATGGTAATAAAGTGGGAGCAGGATTTTCCTTAATTGTCCTGCTAAGGTAAGAGATGTACTGTCTCATATTAAACTACACTTTGCAACACTGGACCGCACGGAGCATACTGGTACTTCATCTGGGATCAATTACTCGCTGTAGCAGTAAACAAGATATTTGCCCCTTCTGAGAGGGCTGGGCCCCTCAGGGCTGAAAGGGGCTGAAGGGGCTGAAGGAGGCTGAAGGGGGCTGATACCCCCCTCCTGGAGAAAATTTATCCACAGTGTTATAACAGTGTTACAACTGGTCAGCGTTTTTACAATGTTACAACTGGTCAGTGTTGTTACAGTGTTACTGCTGGTGAGTGTTATTTCAGTGTAACAACTGGTCAGAGTTATTACAGTGTTACAGCTGTTCAGTGTTATTACAGCGTTACAACTGGTCAGAGTTATTACAGTGTTACAACTGGTCAGTTTTATTACAGTGTTACAACTAGTCATTGTTATTACAGCGTTACAACTGGTCAGAGTTATTACAGTGTTACAGCTGTTCAGTGTTATTACAGTCTTACAACTGGTCAGTGTTATTACAGTGTTACAACTGGTCAGTGTTATTACAGTGTTACAACTGGTCAGTGTTATTGCAATTTTACAACTGGCCAGTGTTGTTGCAGTGTTACAACTTGTCAGTGTTATTACAGTGTTACAACTGGTCATTGTTATTACAGTGTTACAATTACAGTGTTACAGCTGGTCAGTGTTATTACAGTGATACAAATGGTCAGTGTTATTACAATGTTACAACTGGTCAGTGTTATTACAATGTTACAACTGGTCAGTGTTATTACAGTGTTACAGCTGGTCAGCGTTATTACAGTGTTACAACTGGTCAGTGTTATTACAGTGTTACAACTGGTCAGTGTTGTTGCAGTGTTACAACTTGTCAGTGTTATTACAGTGTTACAACTGGTCAGTGTTGTTGCAGTGTTACAACTTGTCAGTGTTATTACAGTGTTACAACTTGTCAGTGTTATTACAGTGTTACAACTGGTTATTGATATTTCAATGTTGCAACTGATATATTAGACACATGTGCAACTCTTGGGTATCTTTATTAAGGAAACGTTTCGCCACACAGTGGCTTCATCAGTCCATACACAGGAGAAACTTGAAGAACGGGAGGAGAATTAGGTGATCAGTCCCTCAACCTTGAGTCGATATGGTCAGTCCATCAATCTTGAATAGAATACGGCATATGAGCGGAGAAGCAGCTTATAAACCGTATGGCAGGAGAGGTGCAGCAGTGGTAGGTGGTGTCACATCTGCCCATTGTGGAAGTAGGTCGTGCACCAAGGGTTAGGCAAGTGAAGAATTCCCAAGTATTAAGATCCCAAGAAGTTGCAGTGTCTGACAGGATTGTATTCCATTCAAGATTGATGGACTGACCACATCGACTCAATGTTAGGGACTGATTACCTCAATTTCCTCCTTTTCTTCAAGTTTCTCCTGTGTATGGACTGATGAAACCACTGTGTGGCGAAACGTTTCGTTAATAAAGATACCCAAGAGTTGCACATGTGTCTAATTTATCAACGTTTCGGTTCTGTGAACCATTCATCTACAATGTTGCAACTGATCAGTGTTATTACAGTGTTGCATCTAGTCCAGTGTTACCAACGTTGTTAACTAGTTTTGAGTTGCTACGGTGTTGCTTCCTGCTAGAGAATGCCTTTTAAGTTCTGCTTCAAACCCTAGTGCATCTTAAGGAAGTTGTGGGCATTTTTAAGGTTACCTGTATGAGCCTCAACATCGCATTCATACAAATAATCTCATTGGGAGGTAACAACCATGTTTACAGTAGTTATCCCGCGGTGGTGTGTGGGAAAACTTCAGACACTCCCGGCCGCTCTGCGTTCTCCTTCCGATGCCACACACCCTGGTACATGTATCCTGGGCCTGTATTATAACTTAAAGTTGGATAGCACCCACAAGTACGGTGCTACAAATTAGTTGTGGACTGTATGTATAAATCGTACCGATTAGAAGAGGGGGGAAGGGGTTACGTGTGTCAACATAATAAGACCACCACTTACCCAAGTTTATTGGTGGTCATGGAGATCTTTTTAGTGCCCACAGTATCTTATTATATTTTTTTATTAACACACTGGCCGATTCCCACCAAGGCAGGGTGGCCCGAAAAAGAAAAACTTTCACCATCATTCACTCCATCACTGTCTTGCCAGAAGGGTGCTTTACACTACAGTTTTTAAACTGCAACATTAACACCCCTCCTTCAGAGTGCAGGCACTGTACTTCCCATCTCCAGGACTCAAGTCCGGCCTGCTGGTTTCCCTGAACCCCTTCATAAATGTTACTTTGCTCACACTCCAACAGCATGTCAAGTATTAAAAACCAGTTGTCTCCATTCACTCCTATCAAACACGCTCACGCATGCCTGCTGGAAGTCCAAGCCCCTCGCACACAAAGCCTCCTTTACCCCCTCCCTCCAACCTTTCCTAGGCCCACCCCTACCCCGCCTTCCTTCCACTACAGACTGATACACTCTTGAAGTCATTCTGTTTCGCTCCATTCTCTCCACATGTCCGAACCACCTCAACAACCCTTCCTCAGCCCTCTGGACAACAGTTTTGGTAATCCCGCACCTCCTCCTAACTTCCAAACTACGAATTCTCTGCATTATATTCACACCACACATTGCTCTCAGACATGACATCTCCACTGCCTCCAGCCTTCTCCTCACTGCAACATTCATCACCCATGCTTCACACCCATATAAGAGCGTTGGTAAAACTATACTCTCATACATTCCCCTCTTTGCCTCCAAGGACAAAGTTCTTTGTCTCAACAGACTCCTAAGTGCACCACTCATCCTTTTCCCCTCATCTGTTCTATGTTTCACCTCATCTTTCAGAGACCCATCCACAGTACCTGTCCTATTATAACACCTAACTGGCCTGTTATAAGTCTTATATAATAAGAAGGTTTAACTGCTGGCGAGGAGGCAGCATTCCTTGTCTTTATTTCCTCCTCTGATTTAGATGTCCTGTGAAATTGATGTAGTTCTTCCAGCAGGACTATAATACCACTTGGGTTGTCCCAATGTACGAGAGGAGATTCCATAAAAACTCCATGGTCCTCGGAACAGGGCTGCAAATTTAACATGTACTCACTCGGAGAATGGTGACTCATATCACTTCACACATTCCTTTAAACTAGTCATTATCATTACTTCTCTCTTAATTCACAAGGTAACATGATGTCCCATTAATTTACACTCGTTTGCAGTTGATCCAATAAGATCTGAGATCGATGAGTGCAGATTGAATAGACAGGTATTTCCCCCAATGAACTTACTCGTTATGGCGCCTTCACGTCGTTCATTATTTATATTATACAATATATGTTCGGGAATATTACACAATATTTTCCACGCTGCGGTCGGACGGAGTTCGTTGCTAGACGACTTAAATTGCTTCTTCCCGTAGAAGACGATTCTGGCCTACTCTAGATTGCGCGGCTGTTTTCTTAGTAGGCCTTATTACAACTTCTTCTTCTTATATCTGATTAATTTCAATGACTGTTTTATACGTACACAATCTTACTGTTATCATTACGAATCCACTGTATGAATACCTCATTATCAGACCAAATCAAGGTGTCGCTAATAATTATCACCTGCAATTTGTTCCATATATAATTAGCTATCTTAACACCTACATATATGGCTGTTACTTCCAACGGAGGTAAGGTACGTGATTTAATTGGAGCCACTTTAGCCTTAGACATAACATGAGAAATAACACTATTACACTGAAGGTAAGCGACAGTTCCTTATTCCAATTTCGAAGCATCGCAAAAAATGTGGAGTATATTTTTACCATCTTGACTGGCCACCTGGTGTGGAAACTCCAACATTGGATTTTTTACATAATCCCCAATTAATTCTTCCCACCTGTTAACTAATTCCTCAGGTAGAGTTTCATCCCAAGCACACTTAATTAAGCTTCCATGCTTCATGTATTAACAATTTCCATCTTACTGTAAGTGGTGACACTAAGCCTAGTGGATTGAAGCATTTCGATACTTAAGCGAGTAAGACTCTGTTGGTTATTTTTTTAGGCATACTGTAATTATAAGACTTTAACAATAACAAGTCTCTCTCAGTATCCCAAGTCAGTCCCAACACATTACTACATTTAGGCACATCAACTCTAGGGCTGTTTTTATTTATTCGATCATTTAAACTGGACAAATTACTGTTCCACTTCCTCAAGGGCATATTCGCACCTTGCATTATTTCATTAGCCCCTTCACATATCCTCATTAGATCCTCTTCAGGTGATGACACACCCAGGAAATTGTCCAAATAAATTTGTTTACCCATAACTTCAGTCAATGGACCACCAGTTGAAGGTGAGTATTTATCGTTGCTTGAAGAAGGAAAGGACTGGGGGTAGCACCAAACAATACACTCCTGAAGCGAAAGGTTTTCAGAGGACTAAGTGGGTCCTTAGGATTCTCGGGCCACAAGAACCGTGTGCAATTCTGGTCCACCTCTTGCAGACTCACTCTCAGAAAAGCTTTACTTATGTCTGCCATAAAGGCATAATTCTTAACTCTGAAGTTTACCAATATGTCTCCCAATTTTTTCGTCAACGACGGACCTGTCATTAAACAATCATTCAAGCTAGGTACATTTTTGTTACTCCTAGCACTAGAATTAAACACAATCCTCAAAGGAGTAAGGAGTGGTCTTAGAATCTTTCTTCACTTCGTGATGTGGCAAGTAGTGACCATAAATTTTGGCTTGCTCAGGAGGTACCTCCT
Source organism: Cherax quadricarinatus (assembly GCF_038502225.1). NCBI lineage: Eukaryota > Metazoa > Arthropoda > Malacostraca > Decapoda > Parastacidae > Cherax > Cherax quadricarinatus. The sequence goes on from NC_091338.1 coordinate 29,979,731, forward strand.
CCATGAATTTAATATGTAACTGTGCATTAATTATATCATTACAACCAGTCAACAATTTTAGTGTTTTGCTCAGTTCGTGGAACTGGGCCTTTAATTGTCCATAAGGCATCCTGTAATTAGTAGGTAATTCTGGACGGTTCAGCTTCTATGGGAGTTGCACCCAGTATTGACCAGATCCAAATTTTCCAGAAATGAACAATTATTCAGTTCCTGATGAATTCAAAATAACTAATATTACTGTCACGAGGGACATGGTTGCCGAACAGATAGACAAATTGAAGCAAAATAAGTCCCCAGGACCCGACGAGTTGTTTTCAGGGTACTTAAAGAATGCAAGATGGAACTTAGTTAGCCATTAACAAGTCTATTTAATGTGTTCATCTTTACAGGTTTTGTGCCAGAGTTGTGGAAGATGGCTAATGCGGTTCCCATATTCAAATCAGGAGATAAGTTCATTCCTTCAAATTACCGTCCAATATGCTTGATGTCTATTAGTAGGCAAATTATAAGAATCAATTATAGCTGATATTATTAGAAGTCACACTGAAGAGCATAATTTGATTAATGAATCTCAGCATGGGTTCACGAGAGGTCGTTCCTGCCTCGCAAATTTACTGATGTTCTTCAATAGAACATTTGAGGCAGTAGACAGTGATAAAGAATATGATATTGTTTATTTGGATTTTAGTAAAGCCTTAGATAGAGTATCTCACAAGAGACTCTTAACAAAAGTGGCAGCTAGAGTATAGGAGGTAAAGTTCTAGCATGGATGGAGGCATGGCTTACCAATAGAAAGCAGAGAGTTTCCATTAATGGGGTCAAATCTGAATGGAGATTAGTCACTAGTGGCGTTCCACAAGGATCAGTTTTAGGCTCTTTGTTGTTCAATTTTTCATTTATGAGCTTGATGAAGGAATTACAAGTGACATGAGCAAATTTGCTGATGATACAAAGATAGGCCGTATGATTCACTCCGAGGAAGATACCAATGAACTCCAGGAGGATTTGGACAAGTTAATGTTTTGGTTTGAAAAATGGCAGATAAAGTTCAATGTGGATAAGTGCAAGGTACTTGCCCTTGGTAATGAAAATAACCCTCGAAGCTATAAACTAGGTGAAGTAGAGCTTGATCATACAGAATGTGGAAAAGACTTGGAAGTCATGGTAAGCAGAAATCTAAAGCCAAGACAGCAGTGCCTTAGTGTGCGCAACAAGGCTAACAGATTACTAGGACTTATTTCAAGAAGTATAAGTAACAGAAGTCCAAAAGTTATTTTACAGCTCTATACATCACTAGTGAGGCCTCATTTAGATTATGCCGCTCAGTTTTGGTCTCCTTACGATAGGATGGACATAGACTCATTGGAGAACATAACGAGAAGAATGACTAAAATGATTTACTGTGTAAGGAATCTCCTGTATAAAGATAGACTTAGAGCCTTGAATCTGCACTCTCTGGAGAGACGTAGAATGAGGGGAGATATCATCGAAGTATATAAGTGGATGACGGGCATAAACAAAGGAGATATTGATAAAGTACTAAGGGTGTCAAACCAGGTAAGAACTAGAAATAATGAATGTAAGTTGGATAAATTTAGATTTAGAAAGGACATAGGTAAGTATTGGTTTTCGAATAGAGTTGTGGGTGCGTGGAACAATCTTCTGAGTAGGGTGATCGAGGCTTGGACCTTGGGTAGCTTTAAAAAGAGATTGGACAAATATGAGTGGGACGGGATGGATATGATTGGTGTCATTGGGTATGGGAGTAAATTCATGGGTAACATTGGGTAGGGGTCGTTTTGATACAGACCTGCCTTGTATGGGCCAGTAGGACTTTTGCAGTATTCCTCCATTCTTATGATCTTATTTAACATACTTCAAGTATTGTTCCTGAGTAAAGGAACCATCTGGAGTTTCTTCATTTACATTGATCCCTATGCTGTCCAGCTCCCACAATTTAGACACTGGTTTAACATCTATGAAAGAATACTTGTACTGGGGTGACCTTTCATGAGTAAGACACACCGTGACTGTATTTATAGCTTCATCTAGTCATTCATTATTCCTATGAAGGAACGTGCCATAAATTACATGACCCACGCTAGTTTTAACAAGAGTGATGCCACATTTCTTTACCATACCGTTCACAAGGGCTGGATAATAGTCCTGCCTATCAAAACACTTAGCGAGTCATTGGTTACTACAGAAGGTGCCAGTTTTACATTATTAGGGGAGAATCTTTCTGTAGGGGCATTAAAACCTTCGGTAGAAATTTTCTGTGGTAGTCTCTCCACGACTACTGCATTAACCCGGGTTCTTCCTCTGCCCAGACCGACATTTATGTAAATCGTGTCATATGACTGGGCCCTTTTATCTGAGAGAAAGCCAGATAATTTTAGCATGATAGGATCCCTAATTTGTATCTTAATCCCATTATGGCAACTTCCTTTGATGAAGGTGCATTGCAATCCCTGATCCAACAACGCGGTTACAATGGTGGTTTTATGCAGTTTATCCTTAATCATCACATCCAACACAGGCAAGGCCACCTCAGCTAGGCCATCATCATTAACGTTAGCTGCAACCTTTACATTAGCTACAGTAGTGACAGGACTAATATCATTATCATTACCATCATCATCATCAGAATTCCATAGACCCTTACACAAAACTATGTTGTGCCTCCCCTTGTTGCATCGATGACAATTGTTTAATTTAGCATGGCAATCCCTCACATCATGATTGCCTAGACATCTGATGTATCTGCCAAGTTCTTCCAACCTCTTCACTCCAGTGTCCCAGGAATTATAAGCATTACAATGCTTATAATTCCTGGGACACTAGAGTTAAGTCCATACACATGAGACATTTTCCCGTCTTGGCTCGACATCTTACACCCCCCTCCCCGATACCCTTACTGGGGTGCGTATTCCTCTTGTCCTGAATATGAGGAGCCACTATCATTGGCTCCTGTCACTTGATAGGTGCCTACGTAGCCCCTCTTAGCAGATGAGTTATGATGATTGGTGTCAGAATAATTTTTCCCCTTGCTGAGCTTGACAGGTACATCAGAGTCTGTAGACATGGTATTCCTAGAAGTAGTGGGTTGGCTGGTCTGCAATTGGACAATTAACTCTTTCAGGCCCACTATTATCTCCTTCAACACGATGTAACCCTTGTGGTACTTGTTAGATAGCCACTCTACCATCTTACAGTTCAGTTTATTCTGTATTATAGCACTCAACAACCAATCTGACCCCTTCAGATCATATTTATTACTCAAAGTCTTAAGAGTGCCTTCAGGTTTGTTCCTAAATTGCTGTAAACTTTTGCAGCTGTGATCTGGAGTCTTCAAATTTACCACAACAGTCACTAGGTCCAGCCTACTCTGTTCCAAGCTACCGTAAGTGACCGCTAACATATCAACTGCCTCAACGTAAGAGACTTCTACATTGGGGAAGGCTTGAATGAGAATGTGAGCATCTCCCCTCACTTGTCCCTTTAAATAAACCAACTTAGCAGCACACACACAACGTCGCTCCTATCATGCACTGTTGCCTTGAAGATGGACTAGAATTCTTCCCAACTATCTCCTGGATGAAATAAAGGCAAATTGACTTCCGGGAGTTTGGGGAAAGGCATCTTATTAACCTTACATGATTGACCAGCGGCACTGTTTACGCCCTTTAATTTGCTCAATGCTCCACTTTTACAGGACAGAATGTTGTCCTCCACTTTATAATATCGAGCCATCAGCCGCTCCTTTCATCATCATCTGCACAATTCACCAGCGGATCTTCCTCACAGTCTTTAAACCACAATTTATACGACTCAAATCTACTCTCTAATGCATCTAAATATAATTTTAATTCATTAGGGTTCACCATTTCTTGTTTCTTTAACTCCATGCAATTATTATATACCTTAGTAACACGACTCTTTCTATCTTGTAGTGATGTGCTAGCAATTAATCGGGCTAATTCTAATCCACCACACAATTAATTAGATTTGTGTACCCTATACCCACTTCAGTCAAGTCAATTATTAAGTAATTAATTGAGTTAAGTAATTTTCACTGATTACATCCGGTTCAGGACGGACCAACGGGCAGATGTGGGGTATTAAACATTACCTGTATGAGCCTCATCATCGCATTCATACTAATAATGTCTTGAGGGGGTGACAACCATACTTTATCTACTGCGGTTACCCGGCGGAGGAGTGTGAGAAAACTTGTGCCACTCCTGGTCGCCCCGAGCATCTCCCTCCGATACTACGTACACTGAACACATCTATCCTGGACCAGTATTATAAATTAGAGTTGGATAGCACCAATAAATACGGCGCTACAATTAATTGTGGAATGAATGGATAAATTAGACCGATTAGAAATGGGGGGAAGGGGTTACACGTGTCAACAAAATAAGACCACAACTTACCCAATTTCATTGGTGGTCACTGGAGGTCGTTGGTGCACCCACAGAATCTGTCCTATTATAACACCTAACTGGCCAGTTATTAGCCTGATATAATGAGAAAAGTTACTTAACTGTGGATGAGGAGACATCATTCCTTGTCTTCCCTTATTTCCTCCTCTGATCTCAATGCCCTGCTAAGTCGATGCGATTCTTCTTTCAGCAGGACTATGATAATACTTGGTTTGTCCCTCTGTGGTCCTCGGAACAGGGACACGAGGTTAACATGCAGTCACTCGGGGAATGCCGACTCGTATCACTTCACGCATTCTCTTAATTTAAAGTTATTATCACTAATTCTTCCACAGTTCACAAGGCGACTTAATGTCCCATTAATTTACACTTGTTAGAAGTTGCTCTATTAAGATCTGAGTCTGATGAGTGGTGACTGAACCGACAGGTATTTCTCCCCCTCCCCATACACTCGTCATGGTGGCGTCGTGTCGTTCCCAGTTTGGCATCCCTCACTATTTACCATATTATTGTAGTGGTTTCCTGGATTTGACGTTCCACATTATCCCCGGGAACCGTTACCACACTCCGCATTGTGAAGTGATGTCTCTAAGTATACTTTCGGCCTTCATAAACGCCGAATCCCTGGTTCCATTCTAGCCAGACACCCTCACCATTCTGATATACCCACGTGAGTCCCTCTGCCAATGCGTCCCCTCGCTCATGTGCCAAGACCCGTTCTTTAGGTTTCCTTTCACTTTCCAATATATTTTAGACCAACAGCAACACATTAATTATACATATTCTCTTTGTAGAATGTAGATAGTATAATTATTCGGGAAAATTACATCAAATTTTTAACAGAATCATTCAAGTGGTAAATATACAAACGTGAGTCATTACAGTGGTGGTGGAATCATTCAAGTGATAAGAATGCAAAGGTGAATCATTACACAAACTCATTTTCTCATAGTAATATTCTTATTACACAATTTGTTTCCTCTTTTTTCAGTAATACAACAACACTACCTTCCAGAAAAGACACATTTTCTCTAGTACACACAGTTTTACAACATACACACAGTTTTACAACATACACACAGTTTTACAACATACACACAGTTTTACAACATACACACAGTTTTACAACATACACACAGTTTTACAACATACACACAGTTTTACAACATACACACAGTTTTACAACATACACACAGTTTTACAATATACACAAAGTTTTACAAGCATCATAAGAGAGGGAACATTCACACTCCCAGTCATATCCCCCAAAAAGACACACACACACTATTGCACTATGCTGTACAACCTTCCCCCCAACAGCAACTCACTCTCTACTTTTCAGTTGTTATAATACCCACACCGTTTAGTTGCTATATACCCACAATGCTCTATAACTTCTGCTCATAATTTTTCACTTCTCTCAGTATTACAACACACTCACTATTTACCCTCAGTTTTCATTTGTCTCAGTAATACAACACACTCACTATCTACCCTCAGTTTTCACTTGTCTCAGTAATACAACACACTCACTATCTACCCTCAGTTTTCACTTGTCTCAGTAATACAACACACTCACTATCCACCTTCAGTTTTCACTTGACTCAGTAATACAACACACTCACTATCTACCCTCAGTTTTCACTTGTCTCAGTAATACAACACACTCACTATCCACCTTCAGTTTTCACTTGTCTCAGTAATACAACACACTCACTATCTACCCTCAGTTTTCACTTGTCTCAGTAATACAACACACTCACTATATACCCTCAGTTTTCACTTGTCTCAGTAATACAACACACTCACTATCTACCCTCAGTTTTCACTTGTCTCAGTAATACAACACACTCACTATCTACCCTCAGTTTTCACTTGTCTCAGTAATACAACACACTCACTATCCACCTTCAGTTTTCACTTGTCTCAGTAATACAACACACTCACTATCCACCTTCAGTTTTCACTTGTCTCAGTAATACAACACACTCACTATCCACCTTCAGTTTTCACATGTCTCAGTAATACAACACACTCACTATCCACCTTCAGTTTTCACTTGTCTCAGTAATACAACACACTCACTATCCACCTTCAGTTTTCACTTGTCTCAGTAATACAACACACTCACTATCCACCTTCAGTTTTCACTTGTCTCAGTAAAACAACACACTGACTATCCACCTTCAGTTTTCACTTGTCTCAGTAATACAACACACTCACTATCCACCTTCAGTTTTCACTTGTCTCAGTAATACAACACACTCACTATCCACCTTCAGTTTTCACTTTTCTCAGTAATACAACACACTTACTATCCACCCTCAGTTTTCACTTCTCTCAGTAATACAACACACTCACTATCCACTCTCAGTTTTCACTTGAGTCAGTAATACAACACACTCACCATCCACTCTCAGTTTTCACTTGTCTCAGTAATACAACACACTCACTATCTACCCTCAGTTTTCACTTGTCTCAGTAATACAACACACTCACTATCCACCTTCAGTTTTCACTTGTCTCAGTAATACAACACACTCACTATCCTCTCTCAGTTTTCACTTGTCTCAGTAATACAACACACTCACTATATACCCTCAGTTTTCACTTGTCTCAGTAATACAACACACTCACTATCCACTCTCAGTTTTCACTTTTCTCAGTAATACAACACACTCACTATCTACCCTCAGCTTTCACTTGTCTCAGTAATACAACACACTCACTATCCACCTTCAGTTTTCACTTGTCTCAGTAATACAACACACTCACTATCCACCTTCAGTTTTCACTTGTCTCAGTAATACAACACACTCACTATGTACCTTCAGTTTTCACTTGTCTCAGTAATACAACACACTCACTATCCACCTTCAGTTTTCACTTGTCTCAGTAATACAACAAGACACTTACAATCCACACTAAGTTTTCACTTGTCTCAGTAATACAACACACTCACTATCCACCCTCAGTTTTCACTTGTCTCAGTAATACAACACACTCACTATCCACTCTCAGTTTTCACTTGTCTCAGTAATACAACAAGACACTTACTATCCACACTAAGTTTTCACTTGTCTCAGTAATACAACACACTCACTATCCACCTTCAGTTTTCACTTGTCTCAGTAATACAACACACTCACTATCCACCCTCAGTTTTCATTTGTCTCAGTAATACAACACACTCACTATCCACCTTCAGTTTTCACTTTTCTCAGTAATACAACACACTCACTATCCACCCTCAGTTTTCACTTGTCTCAGTAATACAACACACTCACTATCCACCTTCAGTTTTCACTTGTCTCAGTAATACAACACACTCACTATCCACCCTCAGTTTTCACTTGTCTCAGTAATACAACACACTCACTATCCACCTTCAGTTTTCACTTGTCTCAGTAATACAACACACTCACTCTCTACCCTCAGCTTTCACTTGTCTCAGTAATACAACACACTCACTATCCACCCTCAGTTTTCACTTGTCTCAGTAATACAACACACTCACTATCCACCTTCAGTTTTCACTTGTCTCAGTAATACAACACACTCACTCTCTACCCTCAGCTTTCACTTGTCTCAGTAATACAACACACTCACTATCCACCCTCAGTTTTCACTAGTCTCAGTAATACAACACACTCACTATCTACCCCCAGCTTTCACTTGTCTCAGTAATACAACACACTCACTATCCACCCTCAGTTATCACTTGTCTCAGTAATACAACACACTCACTATCCACCCTCAGTTTTCACTTGTCTCAGTAATACAACACACTCACTATCTACCCTCAGCTTTCACTTGTCTCAGTAATACAACACACTCACTATCTACCCTCAGCTTTCACTTGTCTCAATAATACAACACACTCACTATCCACCCTCAGTTTTCACTTGTCTCAGTAATACAACACACTATCCACTCTCAGTTTTCACTTTTCTCAATAATACAACACACTCACTATCCACCCTCAGTTTTCACTTGTCTCAGTAATACAACACACTCACTATCCACCCTCAGTTTTCACTTGTCTCAGTAATACAACACACTATCCACCCTCAGTTTTCACTTGTCTCAATAATACAACACACTCACTATCCACCCTCAGTTTTCACTTGTCTCAGTAATACAACACACTATCCACCCTCAGTTCCTCTTGTCTTAATATTACAACACATTCACAACATTACTAAGTTCCATGTTTCACTCATAACCCCCAACAACCTGCAACACCCACATCACTTCAAAAGTCACTTCACTTCACAAGTCACATCACTTCACAAGTCACATCACTTCACAAGTCAATTCACGGAGGTTTCAATACTCTCTCAGATACAGTTGTACTGGATTATAACACATTTACCACCACTTTCTACACCAACTCTCCTCAACTCTAGATGTCTGCAGCTGAAATGAGTTCATTTGACTTTTTATATGCCTGGTGAGGGTTGTCTGTGATCTCTAAAGAGTGAATCTGAGGTACATTTCCCAGCTCAGATAAGATCACAGGTCATCCCATGGAAATGCCTGAGGCCATGGACTGACTCATATCGACCCACTACCATGACACTTCTTCAAACACACACCACCGTCTTTACTCAACCATCATCACTATTCCACCATCACTACCACACCCTCTCTACCACACACAAAATCCCCACAAATATTTTTAATATTTCTCTTCAAACAGGTGTAGTTTCTGATATGTGGAAGATGGATAATGTAATTCCTATTTTTAAAGCAGCTTACAAGTCGTTGCCGTCAAATTACCGCCCAATAAGTCTAACCTCAATTGTAGGCAAATTACTAGAGTCAATACTCACTACTCGATCTCCACCATCACTATTTAACCAATATCACTACCGCTTCTATATTTTCCTTAAAATATTCACACTCTACCCTTATTTTCATTAAAATCCACACAAAATCCACATTGCTTGACTAAAATTCCAATTAAATCTCCTCCCAGCTCCATCTCCTTGAATCATGAACACCTTACTTCTTAATCCACATAGAGAGAGAGAAGGATAGGTTTTTACCTATTTCCCATGGGACGATTGAACTTGTTATCCAATATAAAATACTGCGTGGAATAGACAAGGTGGACAAAGACAGGATGTTCCAGGGAGGGGACACAGAAACAAGAGGCCACAATTGGAAGTTGAAGACACAAATGAGTCAGAGAGATATTAGGAAGTATTTCTTCAGTCATAGAGTTGTAAGGCAGTGGAATAGCCTAGAAAATGACGTAGTGGAGGCAGGAACCATACACAGTTTTAAGACGAGGTTTGATAAAGCTCATGGAGCGGGGAGAGAGAGGGCCCAGTAGCAACCGGTGAAGAGGCGGGGCCAGGGGCTAATACTCGACCCCTGCAACCACAAATAGGTGAGTACACACACACACACACACACACACACACACACACACACACACACACACACACACACACACACACACACACACCACAAAGACGGGATGTTCCAGAGAAGGGACACAGACACAAGAGATCACAATTGGAAGTTGAAGACTCAGATGAATCAAAGGGATGTTAGGAAGTATTTCTTCAATCATAGAGTAGTCAGGCCGTGGAATAGCTTAGAAAGTGACGTAGTGGAGGCGGGAACCATACATAGTTTTAAGGCGAGGTATCATAATGCTCAAAAGGCAGGGAGAGAGAGGACCTAGTAGCAATCAGCGAAGAGGCGGGGCCAGGAGCTATGACTCGACCCCTGCAACCACAAATAGGTGAGTACAAATAGGTGAGTATACATACCTTGTTCTCTCTGTCCCCACCCTCCTGGTCCAGCAATTGGCTCCTGGAGTTCAATCCCACCAAGTGCAAAGTCATGAAGATTGGGGAAGGGCAAAGAAGGCCGCAGACGGAGTACAGTCTAGGGGGTCAGAGACTACAAACCTCACTCAAGGAAAAAGATCTTGGGGTGAGTATAACACCAGGCACATCTCCTGAAGCGCACATCAACCAAATAACTGCTGCAGCATATGGGCGCCTAGCAAACCTCAGAACAGCATTCCGACATCTTAATAAGGAATCATTCAGGACCCTGTACACCGTGTATCTTAGGCCCATATTGGAGTATGCGGCACCAGTTTGGAACCCACACCTAGCCAAGCACGTGAAGAAACTAGAGAAAGTGCAAAGGTTTGCAACAAGACTAGTCCCAGAGCTAAGAGGTATGTCCTACGAGGAGAGGTTAAGGGAAATCAACCTGACGACACTGGAGGACAGGAGAGATAGGGGGGACATGATAACGACATACAAAATACTGAGAGGAATTGACAAGGTGGACAAAGACAGGATGTTCCAGAGATTGGACACAGTAACAAGGGGACACAGTTGGAAGCTGAAGACACAGATGAATCACAGGGATGTTAGGAAGTATTTCTTCAGCCACAGAGTAGTCAGTAAGTGGAATAGTTTGGGAAGCGATGTAGTGGAGGCAGGATCCATACATAGCTTTAAGCAGAGGTATGATAAAGCTCACGGCTCAGGGAGAGTGACCTAGTAGCGATCAGTGAAGAGGCGGGGCCAGGAGCTCGGACTCGACCCCCGCAACCTCAACTAGGTGAGTACACACACACACACACACACACACACACACACACACACACACACACACACACACACACACACCACACAAAGACGGGATGTTCCAGAGAAGGGACACAGACACAAGAGATCACAATTGGAAGTTGAAGACTCAGATGAATCAAAGGGATGTTAGGAAGTATTTCTTCAATCATAGAGTAGTCAGGCCGTGGAATAGCTTAGAAAGTGACGTAGTGGAGGCGGGAACCATACATAGTTTTAAGGCGAGGTATCATAATGCTCAAAAGGCAGGGAGAGAGAGGACCTAGTAGCAATCAGCGAAGAGGCGGGGCCAGGAGCTATGACTCGACCCCTGCAACCACAAATAGGTGAGTACAAATAGGTGAGTATACATACCTTGTTCTCTCTGTCCCCACCCTCCACACCACAAACCCCACCCATACAGCAATCCCCCATGGGAACTCTTCCCCACCCCCACTGCAACCCCTATTGGCCCCTGTAAGGACTCCTGCTCCCCCAACCCCAAAATTCTCCCAGGACAAAAGTTTTAGAAAAGAAGTTAAAGGTTTGGTACATGAATGCGGAGGGAATGACGAATAGATATGAGGAGTGGAATGAAAGGATCAATGGGAATTCCCCAGACAACATAGCAGTCACAGAAACGAAACTCACTGATGCAATCTTCCCACCAGGATATCAAATCCTGAAGAAAGATAGAAGGAGCAGAGGGGGAGGAGGGGTTGCACTGCTCATAAAAATCGATGGAGATTTGAGGAAATGCGAGGCTTGGACGAGATTGGAGCAAGGGGTTACATAGTAGATACACTTCAGTCTGGGGAGCACAAGGTAGTCATTGCAGTGATGTATAATCCACCAAAGAACTGCAGGAGGCCAAGAGAGGAATATGAAGAGAGCAACAGAGCTATGGTGGACACACTGACTGAGCTGGGCTGAACACTATAAGTTAATCACTAGCACATACGAATTATTTTAACTAAAAAAAAAGTGATACATCTGCCAAATTTAAGGTATAAACACCAAAATATACACCTGATTAACTCATTTCATTTCTCACCTGGAATATTCATTTCACATTTTCATTTCTCGTCCTTGCTACATAATTCACTTCTCACTCTCACATCTCCAGTCATTCTTCCTTTACACACCTAAACACCTTTTTCACCTAGAAACATTTTTAACCTGATAATAAATCTTGATGTTAGGAAAGTGAGTGAGGATGTTAAGAGTGGTAATGGTTACTCAAGTTCCTAACAACAAAATCGACTATCAGGTTCAAATGTTTCAAAGTGAAAGCACGGAGATAAGTATAGGTGTGTAAAGGAAGGATGACTGAAGATGTGGGAGTGAGAAATGAGTTATGTAGTAAGGATGAGAAATGAAAATGTGAAATGAATATTCCAAGAGAGAAATGAAGTTGGTTAACCAGATGTATATTTTGGTGTTTATTCCTTAAATTTGGCAGATGTATCATTTTTTTAGTAAACATACGTCTAAAGTGTTCATTGTAGTGTACATAGATCAGTGAAGTCTCACAGTGTAGTGTATATATATAAGTTTAGTCTCACAGTGTAGTGTATACACACCCGTGTAGTCTCACAGTGTAATGTATATAGATCAGTGTAGTCTCACAGTGTAGTGTATACAGATCAGTTTAGTCTCACAGTGTAGTGTATATAGATCAGTTTAGTCTCACAGTTTAGTGTATATAGATCAGTGTAATCTCACAGTAAGGTGTACGTAGATCAGTGTATTCTCACAATGTAGTGTACATAAATCAGTTTATTCTCACAGTGTAGTGTATATAGATCAGTGTATTCTCACAGTGTAGTATAAATAGAGCAGTGTAGTCTCAGAGTGTAGTGTATATAGATCAGTGTAGTCTTACAGTATAGTGTACGTGGATCAATGAAGTCTCACAGTGTAGTGTATATAGAGCAGTGTAGTCTCAGAGTGTAGTGTATATAGAGCAGTGTAGTCTCAGAGTGTAGTGTATATAGATCAGTGTAGTCTTGTAGTATAGTGTACGTGGATCAATGAAGTCTCACAGTGTAGTGTATATACAGCAGTGTAGTCTCAGAGTGTAGTGTATATAGATCAGTGTAGTCTTGCAGTATAGTGTACGTGGATCAGTGAAGTCTCACAGTTTAGTGAATATACATCAGTGTAGTCTCACAGTGTAGTGTATATATATATCAGTGTAGTCTCACAGTGTAGTGCATATAAATCAGTGCAGTTCCTGAGTGTAATGCATATAGATCAGTTTAGTCTCACAGTGTAGTGTATATAGATCATTTTAGTCTCATAGTGTAGTGTATATAGATCAGTGTAGTCTCACAATGAATTGTATATAGGTCAGTGTAGTCTCAGAGTGTAGTGTATATAGATCAATGAAGTCTCACAGTGTAGTGTATACATATCAGTGTAGTCTCAGTGTAGTGCATATAGATCAGTTTAGTCTCACAGTATAGTGTACATAGATCAGTGTAGTCTCACAGTGTAGTGTATATAGATCAGTGTAGTCTCACAGTGTAGTGCATATAGATCAGTGTAGTCTCACAGTGTAGTGTATATAGATCAGTGTAGTCTCACAGTGTAGTGTATATAGATCAGTGTAGTCTCACAGTGTAGTGTATATAGATCAGTGTAGTCTCACAGTGTAGTGTATATAGATCAGTGTAGTCTCACAGTGTAGCGTATATAGATCAGTGTAGTCTCACAGTGTAGTGTATATAGATCAGTGTAGTCTCACAGTGTAGTGTATATAGATCAGTGTAGTCTCACAGTGTAGTGTATATAGTTCAGTGTAGTCTCACAGTGTAGTGTATATAGATCAGTGTAGTCTCACAGTGTAGTGTATATAGATCAGTGTAGTCTCACAGTGTAGTGTACATAGTTCAGTGTAGTCTCACAGTGTAGTGTATATAGTTCAGTGTAGTCTCACAGAGTAGTGTATATAGATCAGTGTAGTCTCACAGTGTAGTGTACATAGTTCAGTGTAGTCTCACAGTGTAGTGTATATAGATCAGTGTAGTCTCACAGTGTAGTGTATATAGTTCAGTGTAGTCTCACAGTGTAGTGTATATAGATCAGTGTAGTCTCACAGTGTAGTGTATATAGTTCAGTGTAGTCTCACAGTGTAGTGTATATAGTTCAGTGTAGTCTCACAGTGTAGTGTATATAGTTCAGTGTAGTCTCACAGAGTAGTGTATATAGATCAGTGTAGTCTCACAGTGTAGTGTACATAGTTCAGTGTAGTCTCACAGTGTAGTGTATATAGATCAGTGTAGTCTCACAGTGTAGTGTATATAGTTCAGTGTAGTCTCACAGTGTAGTGTATATAGATCAGTGTAGTCTCACAGTGTAGTGTATATAGTTCAGTGTAGTCTCACAGTGTAGTGTATATAGATCAGTGTAGTCTCACAGTGTAGTGTATATAGATCAGTGTAGTCTCACAGTGTAGTGTATATAGATCAGTGTAGTCTCACAGTGTAGTGTATATAGATCAGTGTAGTCTCACAGTGTAGTGTATATAGATCAGTGTAGTCTCACAGTGTAGTGTATATAGATCAGTGTAGTCTCACAGTGTAGTGTATATAGTTCAGTGTAGTCTCACAGTGTAGTGTATATAGATCAGTGTAGTCTCACAGTGTAGTGTATATAGATCAGTGTAGTCTCACAGTGTAGTGTATATAGATCAGTGTAGTCTCACAGTGTAGTGTATATAATTCAGTGTAGTCTCACAGTGTAGTGTATATAGATCAGTGTAGTCTCACAGTGTAGTGTATATAGATCAGTGTAGTCTCACAGTGTAGTGTATATAGTTCAGTGTAGTCTCACAGTGTAGTGTATATAGATCAGTGTAGTCTCACAGTGTAGTGTATATAGATCAGTGTAGTCTCACAGTGTAGTGTATATAGATCAGTGTAGTCTCACAGTGTAGTGTATATAGATCAGTGTAGTCTCACAGTGTAGTGTATATAGATCAGTGTAGTCTCAGTGTAGTGTATATAGATCAGTGTAGTCTCACAGTGTAGTGTATATAGATCAGTGTAGTCTCACAGTGTAGTGTATATAGATCAGTGTAGTCTCACAGTGTAGTGTATATAGATCAGTGTAGTCTCACAGTGTAGTGTATATAGATCAGTGTAGTCTCACAGTGTAGTGTATATAGATCAGTGTAGTCTCACAGTGTAGTGTATATAGATCAGTGTAGTCTAACAGTGTAGTGTATATAGATCAGTGTAGTCTCACAGTGTAGTGTATATAGATCAGTGTAGTCTCACAGTGTAGTGTATATAGATCAGTGTAGTCTCACAATGTTGTGTAAGTTTTGTAGTAAGATATTTTATTTATAGTAAACTCGCACATCCGCTCATTGATAAAGTACTTCTTGCCACACTTGAACACTTGAACATTACTGGGATCCCAGTATGGTGCTCACACTTGAACACTTGAACATTACTGGGACCCCAGTATGGTGCTCACACTTGAACACTTGAACATTACTGGGATCCCAGTATTGTGCTCACACTTGAACACTTGAACTTTACTGGGATCCCAGTATGGTGCTCACACTTGAACACTTGAACATTACTGAGATCCCAGTATTGTGCTCACACTTGAACACTTGAACATTACTGGGATCTCAGTATTGTGCTCACACTTGAACACTTGAACATTACTGGGATCCCAGTATGGTGCTCACACTTGAACACTTGAACATTACTGGGATCCCAGTATTGTGCTCACACTTGAACACTTGAACATTACTGGGATCCCAGTATTGTGCTCACACTTGAACACTTGAACATTACTGGGATCCCAGTATTGTGCTCACACTTGAACACTTGAACATTACTGGGATCCCAGTATTGTGCTCACACTTGAACACTTGAACATTACTGGGATCCCAGTATTGTGCTCACACTTGAACACTTGAACATTACTGGGATCCCAGTATTGTGCTCACACTTTAACACTTGAACATTACTGGGATCCCAGTATTGTGCTCACACTTGAACACTTGAACATTACTGGGATACCAGTATGGTGCTCACATTTGAACACTTGAACATTACTGGGATCCCAGTATTGTCCTCACACTTAAACACTTGAACATTACTGGGATCCCAGTATGGTGCTCACACTTGAACACTTGAACATTACTGGGATCCCAGTATGGTGCTCATACTTGAACACTTGAACATTACTGGGATCCCAGTATTGTGCTCACACTTGAACACTTGAACATTACTGGGATCCCAGTATGGTGCTCACACTTGAACACTTGAACATTACTGGGATCCCAGTATGGTGCTCACACTTGAACATTACTGGGATCCCAGTATGGTGCTCACACTTGAACATTACTGGGATCCAAGTATTGTGCTCACTTGAACACATGAACATTACTGGGATCCCAGTATGGTGATCACACTTGAACATTACTGGGATCCCAGTATGGTGCTCTCACTTGAACATTACTGGGATCCCAGTATTGTGCTCACACTTGAACACTTGAACATTACTGGGATCCCAGTATGGTGCTCACACTTGAACACTTGAACATCAATGGGATCCCAGTATGGTGCTCACACTTGAACACTTGAACATTACTGGGATCCCAGTATTGTGCTCACACTTGAACACTTGAACATTGCTGGGATCCCAGTATGGTGCTCACACTTGAACACTTGAACAATACTGGGATCCCAGTATGGTGCTTACACTTGAACACTTGAACATTACTGGGATCCCAGTATGGTGCTCACACTTGAACACTTGAACATTACTGGGATCCCAGTATGGTGCTCACACTTGAACACTTGAACAATACTGGGATCCCAGTATGGTGCTCACACTTGAACACTTGAACATTACTTGGATCCCAGTATGGTGCTCACACTTGAACACTTGAACATTACTGGGATCCCAGTATGGTACTCACACTTGAACACTTGAACATTACTGGGATCCCAGTATTGTGCTCACACTTGAACACTTGAACATTTCTGGGATCCCAGTATGGTGCTCACACTTGAACACTAGAACATTACTGGGATCCCAGTATGGTGCTCATCCTTGAACACTTGAACATTACTGGGATCCCAGTATGGTGCTCACACTTGAACACTTGAACAATACTGGGATCCCAGTATTGTGCTCACACTTGAACACTTGAACATTACTGGGATCCCAGTATGGTGCTCACACTTGAACACTTGAACATTACTGGGATCCCAGTATGGTGCTCACACTTGAACACTTGAACATTACTGGGATCCCAGTATGGTGCTCACACTTGAACACTTGAACATTACTGGGATCCCAGTATGGTACTCACACTTGTACACTTGAACATTACTATGATCCCAGTATTGTGCTCACACTTGAACAGTTGAACATTACTGGGATCCCAGTATGGTGCTCATACCTGAACACTTGAACATTACTGGGATCCCAGTATTGTGCTCACACTTGAACACTTGAACATTACTGGGATCCCAGTATTGTGCTCACATTTGAACACTTGAACTTTACTGGGATCCCAGTATGGTGCTCACACTTGAACACTTGAACAATACTGGGATCCCAGTATGGTGCTCACACTTGAACACTTGAACATTACTGGGATCCCAGTATGGTGCTCACACTTGAACACTTGAACAATACTGGGATCCCAGTATGGTGCTCACACTTGAACACTTGAACATTACTGGGATCCCAGTATGGTGCTCACACTTGAACACTTGAACAATACTGGGATCCCAGTATGGTGCTCACACTTGAAAATTACAGGGATCCCAGTATGGTGCTCACACTTGAACTCTTGAACAATACTGGGATCCCAGTATGGTGCTCACACTTGAACACTTGAACAATACTGGGATCCCAGTATGGTGCTCACACTTGAACATTACTGGGATCCCAGTATGGTGCTCACACTTGAACACTTGAACAATACTGGGATCCCAGTATGGTGCTCACACTTGAACACTTGAACAATACTGGGATCCCAGTATGGTGCTCACACTTGAACACTTGAACAATACTGGGATCCCAGTATGGTGCTCACACTTGAACATTACTGGGATCCCAGTATGGTGCTCACACTTGAACACTTGAACAATACTGGGATCCCTGTATGGTGCTCACACTTGAACACTTGAACAATACTGGGATCCCAGTATGGTGCTCACACTTGAACATTACTGGGATCCCAGTATGGTGCTCACACTTGAACACTTGAACAATACTGGGATCCCAGTATGGTGCTCACACTTGAACACTTGAACATTACTGGGATCCCAGTATGGTGCTCACACTTGAACACTTGAACATTACTGGGATCCCAGTATGGTGCTCACACTTGAACACTTGAACAATACTGGGATCCCAGTATGGTGCTCACACTTGAACACTTGAACATTACTGGGATCCCAGTATGGTGCTCTTACTTGAACACTTGAACATTACTGGGATCCCAGTATGGTTCTCACACTTGAACACTTGAACATTACTGTGATCCCAGTATGGTGCTCACACTTGAACACTTGAACAATACTGGGATCCCAGTATGGTGCTCTTACTTGAACACTTGAACAATACGGGTATTAAGTCTGAAGTAACACATACAGAGTCTGTTTGGATAGAATTTTCAGAGGGGCATGAAAAACTGATTTTAGGAGTGATATACCGTCCCCCAAACTTAGATAGGGGCCAAGGGAGACTACTATGGGAGGAAATTGTTAAGGCCACAAGGCACGATAATGTTGTAATTCTAGGAGACTTTAACCTTAGTCATGTTGATTGGAATTTCTTGACTGGGAATTTAGAATCATACGACTTCTTAGAAGTATTTCAGGATTGTTTTTTGAAGCAGTTTGTGACAACCTACAAGGGGAAATAACCTGCTTGACTTAGTTATGGCAAACAATGAATCCCTTGTTAATAATTTAGAAATTTCAGAGGAACTGGGTGCTAGCGACCACAAATCAATTTCATTTAGCATTGAATGGAAGTACGATAGTAGCGATAACTCAGTAACAGTCCCAGATTTTCGCTTAGCAGATTACGATGGGCTTAGAGAACACTTACCATCTGTTGACTGGGGTAACGAAGAGAGCTATCAATATGACAGTTTTCTGAACACTATACATGCTGCTCAAAGAGCGTTTATCCCATATAAAGAAATTAGATCAAATAGAAATGACCCAAAATGGATGAATAATAGGCTCAAATATCTACTAGGGCATAAGAAAGGAATTTATAGGCGTATCAAAAGATGTGAGGGTCATCTTATGAATCAGTATATTGACATTAAGAGGGACATTAAAAAGGGGATAAGAAAAGCTAAAAGGGACTATGAAATTAAAGTTGCTAGGGATTCTAAAACTAACCCAAAAAGTTTTTTCCAGGTCTATAGAACAAAAGTTAGAGATAAGATAGGTCCCCTTAAAAATAACTATGGGCATCTTACTGACAAAGAGAATGAAATGTGCTTGATTTTAAATAATTATTTTCTCTCAGTTTTTACACAGGAAGACACTAACAATATTCCAGTAATTAATTTTTACAGTGGGCTAGAAGAAGATAAATTATGTAACATCACAGTCACTAGTGAGATGGTTGTGAAGCAGATAGACAGACTGACGCAAAATAAGTCGCCGGGTCCTGATGAGGTTTTTTCAAAGGTTCTTAAGGAATGCAAAATGGAACTCTGTGAACCATTAACTAATATTTTTAATTTATCTCTTCAAACAGGTGTAGTGTCTGATATGTGGAAGATGGCTAATGTAACTCCTATTTTTAAAACAGGGGACAAGTCGTTACCGTCAAATTACCGCCCAATAAGCCTGACCTCAATTGTAGGCAAATTACTAGAGTCAATTATAGCTGAGATTATAAGAAGCCATCTCGATAAGCATAGCTTGATTAATGATACTCAGCATGGATTCACAAGAGGCCGGTCTTGTCTAACTAATTTATTAACTTTCTTCAGTAAAGCTTTTGAGGCTGTTGACCACAATAAAGAATTTGATATTATTTACTTAGATTTTAGTAAGGCTTTTGATAGAGTTCCGCACCAAAGACTGTTGAAGAAAGTAGCAGCTCATGGCATTGGGGGAAAAGTGCTCTCGTGGATCGAGTCATGGCTCACTGACAGGAAGCAGAGAGTGTCCATAAATGGGGTTAAATCCGAGTGGGGATCTGTAACAAGTGGCGTTCCACAGGGATCAGTCTTAGGCCCGTTGTTGTTTATAATATATATCAATGATCTTGATGAGGGAATTACTAGTGATATGAGAAAATTCGCCGATGACACAAAGATAGGTAGGATAATTGAATCAAACGTAGATGTTATGGAACTTCAGGAGGATTTAAACAAACTCTATTCTTGGTCAGAAAAGTGGCAGATGCAGTTCAATGTAGATAAATGCAAGGTTCTGAAGCTTGGGAGTGCCCATAACCCTAGTACGTATAAGTTAAATGATGTAGAACTTAGCCATACAGATTGCGAAAAGGACTTGGGGGTTATGGTGAGCAGCAACCTTAAACCAAGACAGCAATGCCTAAGCGTACGTAATAAGGCAAATAGATTACTGGGATTTATATCAAGAAGTGTAAGCAACAGAAGTCCAGAGGTCATACTGCAGCTTTATACATCATTAGTAAGGCCTGCTAGATTATGCAGCTCAGTTCAGGTCTCCGTATTACAAAATGGACATAAATTCGTTAGAAAACATTCAGCGTAGGATGACTAAATTAATACATAGCATTGGAAATCTTCCTTATGAAGAAAGATTGAAGACTCTTAAGTTACATTCACTTGTTAGACGAAGAATGAGGGGAGACCTGATCGAAGTGTATAAGTGGAAGATAGGTATTAATAAAGGGGATATTAATAGGGTCTTGAGGATGTCTCTCCAAGAGAGAACCCGCAGTAATGGATTTAAATTAGATAAGTTTAGATTTAGAAAGGACATAGGAAAGTATTGGTTTGGAAATAGGGTAGTTGATGAGTGGAACAGTCTACCTAGTTGGGTTATTGAGGCTGGGACTTTGGGTAGTTTCAAATCTAGATTGGATAAGTACATGAGTGGGAGGGGTTGGATTTGAGTGGGACTTTCACATCAGAGCTTATTTCTTGGGTAGCATTGAAAATTGGGTTGGGCAAATGTTTTGTTAGTGGGATGAATTGTAAAGGACCTGCCTAGTATGGGCCAGCAGGCCTCCTGCAGTGTTCCTCCTTTCTTATGTTCTTATGTTCTTATTCTGGGATCCCAGTATGGTGCTCACACTTGAACACTTGAACATTACTGTAGAATCTTAAAAAGGCCAAAGTGTTTGCAATAATACATGACCTAAATCTGGAACAAACTTGTGTGAGGAGACGTGTTAGAAACTGATCCTCACCACCTCAGCGGAGAGACATGATTGCTATATAAAGTACATATTATTTAAATGAGTTGTTAGTGCTGATAGAAATAGGCTGCTTGACTTAAGAAGGCAAGAATCAAGGTGACACAAGTGAAAGCTGAAGACACGGATGAGACATAGGCATGTAAGGAAGTATTTCTTTAGTTAAAAAGTGTACTGACTTTTATTCTACCTGGAGTCTACCTGGAGGTTATTCCGGGGATCAACGCCCCCGCGGCCTGGTTCACGGCCAGGCCTCCCGGTGGATCAGGGCCTGATCAACTAGGCTTTTACTGCTGGCCGCACGCAGTCCAACGTATGAACCACAGCCCGGCTGATCCGGCACTGACTAGGTATCTGTCCAGCTCTCTCTTGAAGGCAGCCAGGGGTTTATTGGCAATTCCCCTGATGCTTGATGGGAGGCTGTTGAACAGTCTTGGGCCCCGGACACTTATGGTGTTTTCTCTTAGCGTAACAATGGCGACCCTACTTTTAATTGGGGGTATTTTGCATCGCCTGCCCAGTCTTTTACTTTCGTAGGGAGTAATTTCTGTGTGCAGATTCGGGACCATTAATTCCAGGATTTTCCTAGTGTAGATTATGATATATCTTTCTCTCCTGCGTTCCAACGAGTACAAGTTAAGTGCTTCCAAACGTTCCCAGTAGTTAATGTGCTTGACAGAACTTATACGTGCAGTAAAGGTTCTCTGTACACTTTCTAGATCTGCTGGATACAGACTCACTTGGAACCTCACGGCGCACATAACGGAGATAAAACACCTCAATTACTGGGAGCGCTTGAAGTTCTGAACCTGTATTCCCTGGAACGCAGGCGGGAGAGATATATGATTATATACACCTGGAAAATCCTAGAGGGACTAGTACCGAACTTGCACACGAAAATCACTCACAACCAAAGCAAAAGACTCGGCAGACGATGCAACATCCCCCCAATGAAAAGCAGGGGTGTCACTAGCACGTTAAGATACAATACAATAAGAGTCAGGGGCCCAAGAGTGTTCAACTTCCTCCCAGTATACATAAGGGGGATTACCAATAGACCCCTGGCTGTCTTCAAGCAGGCACTGGACAAGCACCTAAAGTCGGTACCTGACCAGCCGGGCTGTGGCACGTACGTTGGATTGCGTGCAGCCAGCAGTAGCAGCCTGGTTAATCAGGCTCTGACCCACCATGAGGCCTGGTCACAAACCGGGCCGCTGGAGCGCTGACCCCCGGAACTCTCTCCGGGTAAAGCTCCAGATGAGGCAGTGCTGGACACAGACTCACTTGGATGAGGCAATGCTGGACACAGACTCACTTGGATGAGGCAGTGCTGGACACAGACTCACTTGGATGAGGCAATGCTGGACACACAGACTCACTTGGATGAGGCAGTGCTGGACACAGAGTCTCTTGGATGAGGCAGTGCTGGGCACAGACTCTCTTGGATGAGGCAGTGCTGGACACAGACTCACTTGGATGAGGCAGTGCTGGACACAGACTCTCTTGGATGAGGCAGTGCTGGACACAGACTCACTTGGATGAGGCAGTGCTGGACACAGACTCACTTGGATGAGGCAGTGCTGGACACAGACTCTCTTGGATGAGGCAGTGCTGGACACAGACTCACTTGGATGAAGCAGTGCTGGACACAGACCCACTTGGGTGAGGCAGTGCTGGACACAGACTCACTTGCATGAGGCATTGCTGGACACAGACTATCTTGGATGAGGCAGTGCTGGACACAGAGTCTCTTGGATGAGGCAGTGCTGGGCACAGACTCTCTTGGATGAGGCAGTGCTGGACACAGACTCACTTGGATGAGGCAGTGCTGGACACAGACTCTCTTGGATGAGGCAGTGCTGGACACAGACTCACTTGGATGAGGCAGTGCTGGACACAGACTCACTTGGATGAGGCAGTGCTGGACACAGACTCTCTTGGATGAGGCAGTGCTGGACACAGACTCACTTGGATGAAGCAGTGCTGGACACAGACCCACTTGGGTGAGGCAGTGCTGGACACAGACTCACTTGCATGAGGCATTGCTGGACACAGACTATCTTGGATGAGGCAGTGCTGGACGTAGACCCTCTTGGATGAGGCAGTGCTGGACACAGATTCTCTTGGATGAGGCAGTGCTGGTCACAGACTCTCTTGGATGAGGCAGTCCTGGACACAGACTCACTTGGATGAGGCAGTGCTGGACACAGACTAACTTGGATGAGGCAGTGCTGAACACAGAGTCTCTTGGATGAGGCAGTGCTGGACACAGATTCACTTGGATGAGGCAGTGCTGGACACAGACTCTCTTGGATGAGGCAGTGCTGGACACAGACTCACTTGGATGAGGCAATGCTGGGCACAGACTCTTGGATGAGGCAGTGCTTGACACAGACTCACTTGGATGAGGCAGTGCTGGACACAGACTCTCTTGGATGAGGCAGTGCTGGACACAGACTCAATTGCATGAGGCAGTGCTGGGCACAGACTCCTGGATGAGGCAGTGCTTGACACAGACTCACTTGGATGAGGCAGTGCTGGACACAGACTCTATTGGATGAGGCAGTGCTGGACACAGACCCTCTTGGATTAGGCAGTGCTAGACACAGACTCACTTGGATAAGACATTGCTGGACACAGACTCTCTTGGATGGGGCAGTGCTGGACACAGACTCACTTGGATGAGGCAGTGCTGGACACAGACTCACTTGATGAGGCACTGCTGGACACAGACTCACTTGAATGAGGCAGTGCTGGACACACACTCACTTTGTTGAGGCAGTGCTGGACACAGTCTCACTTGCATGAGGCAGTGCTGGACACAGACTCACTTGCATGAGGCAGTGCTGGACACAGACTCACTTGCATGAGGCAGTGATGGACACAGACTCACTTGGATGAGGCAGTGCTGGACACAGACTCACTTGGATGAGGCAGTGCTGGACACAGTCTCACTTGGATGAGGCAGTGCTGGACACAGACTCACTTGCATGAGGCAGTGCTGGACACAGACTCACTTGCATGAGGCAGTGCTGGACACAGACTCACTTGGATGAGGCACTGCTGGACACAGACTCACTTGGATGAGGCAGTGCTGGACACAGACTCACTTGGATGAGGCAGTGCTGGACACAGACTCACTTGCATGAGGCAGTGCTGGACACAGACTCACTTGCATGAGGCAGTGCTGGACACAGACTCACTTGGATGAGGCAGTGCTGGACACAGACTCACTTGCATGAGGCAGTGCTGGACACAGACTCACTTGCATGAGGCAGTGCTGGACACAGACTCACTTGGATGAGGCAGTGCTGGACACAGACTCTCTTGGATGAGGCAGTGCTGGACACAGACTCTCTTGGATGAGGCAGTGCTGGACACAGACTCTCTTGGATGAGGCAGTGCTGGACACAGACTCACTTGGATGAGGCAGTGCTGGACACAGACTCACTTGGATGAGGCAGTGCTGGACACAGACTCACTTGGATGAGGCAGTGCTGGACACAGACTCACTTGGATGAGGCAGTGCTGGACACACTCACTTGGATGAGGCAGTGCTGGACACAGACTCACTTGGATGAGGCAGTGCTAGACACAGACTCACTTGGATGAGGCAGTGCTGGACACAGACTCACTTGGATGAGGCAGTGCTAGACACAGACTCACTTGGATGAGGCAGTGCTGGACACAGACTCACTTGGATGAGGCAGTGCTGGACACACTCACTTGGATGAGGCAGTGCTGGACACACTCACTTGGATGAGGCAGTGCTGGACACAGACTCACTTGGATGAGGCAGTGCTGGACACAGACTCACTTGGATGAGGCAGTGCTGGACACAGACTCACTTGGATGAGGCAGTGCTGGACACAGACTCACTTGGATGAGGCAGTGCTGGACACAGACTCACTTGGATGAGGCAGTGCTAGACACAGACTCACTTGGATGAGGCAGTGCTGGACACAGACTCACTTGGATGAGGCAGTGCTAGACACAGACTCACTTGGATGAGGCAGTGCTGGACACAGACTCGCTTGGATGAGGCAGTGCTGGACACAGACTCACTTGGATGAGACAGTGCTGGACACAGACTCACTTGGATGAGGCAGTGCTGGACACAGACTCACTTGGATGAGGCAGTGCTGGACACAGACTCACTTGGATGAGGCAGTGCTGGACACAGACTCACTTGGATGAGGCAGTGCTAGACACAGACTCACTTGGATGAGGCAGTGCTGGACACAGACTCACTTGGATGAGGCAGTGCTGGACACAGACTCACTTGGATGAGGCAGTGCTGGGCACAGACTCACTTGGATGAGGCAGTGCTGGACACAGACTCACTTCTATGAGGCAGTGCTGGACACAGACTCACTTGGATAAGGCAGTGCTGGACACAGACTCACTTGGATGAGGCAGTGCTGGACACAGAGTCACTTGGATGAGGCAGTGCTGGACACAGACTCACTTGGATGAGGCAGTGCTGGACACAGAGTCACTTGTATGAGGCAGTGCTGGACACAGACTCACTTGGATGAGGCAGTGCTGGACACAGAGTCACTTGTATGAGGCAGTGCTGGACACAGACTCACTTGGATGAGGCAGTGCTGGACACAGACTCACTTGGATGAGGCAGTGCTGGACACAGACTCACTTGGATGAGGCAGTGCTGGACACAGACTCACTTGTATGAGGCAGTGCTGGACACAGACTCACTTGGATGAGGCAATGCTGGACACAGACTCACTTGGATGAGGCAGTGCTGGACACAGAGTCACTTGGATGAGGCAGTGCTGGACACAGACTCACTTGGATGAGGCAGTGCTGGACACAGAGTCACTTGTATGAGGCAGTGCTGGACACAGACTCACTTGGATGAGGCAGTGCTGGACACAGAGTCACTTGTATGAGGCAGTGCTGGACACAGACTCACTTGGATGAGGCAGTGCTGGACACAGACTCACTTGGATGAGGCAGTGCTGGACACAGACTCACTTGGATGAGGCAGTGCTGGACACAGACTCACTTGTATGAGGCAGTGCTGGACACAGACTCACTTGGATGAGGCAATGCTGGACACAGACTCACTTGGATGAGGCAGTGCTGGACACAGAGTCACTTGGATGAGGCAGTGCTGGACACAGACTCACTTGGATGAGGCAGTGCTGGACACAGAGTCACTTGTATGAGGCAGTGCTGGACACAGACTCACTTGGATGAGGCAGTGCTGGACACAGACTCAATACACAGCGTGAAAAAGGATATAATATAAGCTATGAGGCAGAACTCACTGATGATGACAAAAATTGTGAGAGGAGTTAGGAGCAAATGCAAGTTGGCGAGTTAGCCTTTCTCAGTGTACCAGCAGTGAGTTTCTCAGTGTACCAGCAGTGAGTTTCTCAGTGTACCAGCAGTGAGTTTCTCAGTGTACCAGCAGTGAGTTTCTCAGTGTACCAGCAGTGAGTTTCTCAGTGTACCAGCAGTGAGTTTCTCAGTGTACCAGCAGTGAGTTTCTCAGTGTACCAGCAGTGAGTTTCTCAGTGTACCAGCAGTGAGTTTCTCAGTGTACCAGCAGTGAGTTTCTCAGTGTACCAGCAGTGAGTTTCTCAGTGTACCAGCAGTGAGTTTCTCAGTGTACCAGCAGTGAGTTTCTCAGTGTACCAGCAGTGAGTTTCTCAGTGTACCAGCAGTGAGTTTCTCAGTGTACCAGCAGTGAGTTTCTCAGTGTACCAGCAGTCAGTTTCTCAGTGTACCAGCAGTGAGTTTCTCAGTGTACAAGCAGTCAGTTTCTCAGTGTACCAGCAGTCAGTTTCTCAGTTTCCCGGAAGTGAGTTTTTCAGTGTCCCAGCAGTGAGTTTCTCAGTGTCCCAGCAGAGAATTCCTCAGTGTCCCAGCAGTGAGTTTTTCAGTGTCCCAGCAGTGAGTTTTTCAGTGTCCCAGCAGTGAGTTTCTCAGTGAACAATAAAATGGTATAAAATACCGACAGGTTGTTTAGGTAAGACACATATGCAACAGTTAGGTATCTTTATTTCGAAACGTTTCGCCTACACAGTAGGCTTCTTCAGTCGAGTACAGCAAAGTTGATGGAAGCAGAAGATACTTGAAGACGATGTAATCAGTCCATCACCCTTAAAGTTATGAGGTGGTCAGTCCCTCAGTCTGGAGAAGAGCATTGTTTCATTGTCTGGAATAATATGGAGTTGAAGTGATAGGATGGAGCCTTATATAGCGCCAGGAGGTGAGACGTAGGTCACTAGTAGAGTAAAAATGTAGACATTGAGAGGTCAGGTCCCTCTCAAATCCAGCCATTCTCACTAGTAGAGGTTGTTGAAGTGGTTCCAAGTCTGTACCAAGATACCCTTGTGTTGCAGTGTCTGACAGAGTGAACACTTTGTCAGACACTTTGCTGTACTCGACTGAAGAAGCCTACTATGTAGGCGAAACGTTTCGAAATAAAGATACCTAACTGTTGCATATGTGTCTTACCTAAACAACCTGTTGGTATTTTATACCATTTTATTGTTCACTCTGTCGGACACTGCAACACAAGGGTATCTTGGTACAGACTTGGAACCACTTCAACAACCTCTACTAGTGAGAATGGCTGGATTTGAGAGGGACCTGACCTTTCATTGTCTACATTCTTACTCTACTAGTGACCTACGTCTCACCTCCTGGCGCTATATAAGGCTCCATCCTATCACTTCAACTCCATATTATTCCAGACAATGAAACAATAATCTTCTCCAGACTAAGGGACTGACCACCTCAAAACTTTAAGGGTGATGGACTGATTACATCGTCTTCAAGTCTCTTCTGCTTCTATCAACTTTGCTGTACTCGACTGAAGAAGTCTACTGTGTAGGCGAAACGTTTCGAAATAAAGATACCTAACTGTTGCATATGTGTCTTACCTAAACGAGTTTCTCAGTGTACCAGCTGTGAGGTTTCTCAGTGTCCCAGCAGTGAGTTCCTCAGTGTACCAGCAGTGAGTTCCTCAGTGTACCAGCAGTGAGTTTCTCAGTGTCCAGCAGTGAGGTTTCTCAGTGTCCAGCAGTGAGGTTTCTCAGTGTACCAGCAGTGAGTTCCTCAGTGTACCAGCAGTGAGTTTCTCAGTGTACCAGCAGTGAGTTTCTCAGTGTACCAGCAGTGAGTTTCTCAGTGTACCAGCAGTGAGTTTCTCAGTGTACCAGCAGTGAGTTTCTCAGTGTACCAGCAGTGAGTTTCTCAGTGTACTAGCAGTGAGTTTCTCAGTGTCCAGCAGTGAGGTTTCTCAGTGTCCAGCAGTGAGGTTTCTCAGTGTCCAGCAGTGAGGTTTCTCAGTGTACCAGCAGTGAGTTTCTCAGTGTACCAGCAGTGAGTTTCTCAGTGTAAAAGCAGTGAGTTTCTCAGTGTCCAGCAGTGAGGTTTCTCAGTGTACCAGCAGTGAGTTCCTCAGTGTACCAGCAGTGAGTTTCTCAGTGTACCAGCAGTGAGTTTCTCAGTGTACCAGCAGTGAGTTTCTCAGTGTACCAGCAGTGAGTTTCTCAGTGTACCAGCAGTGAGTTTCTCAGTGTACCAGCAGTGAGTTTCTCAGTGTCCAGCAGTGAGGTTTCTCAGTGTCAAGCAGTGAAGTTTCTCAGTGTACCAGCAGTGAGTTCCTCAGTGTACCAACAGTGAGTTTCTCAGTGTACCAGCAGTGAGGTTTCTCAGTGTACCAGCAGTGAGTTCCTCAGTGTACCAGCAGTGAGTTCCTCAGTGTACCAGCAGTGAGTTTCTCAGTGTACCAGCAGTGAGTTTCTCAGTGTACCAGCAGTGAGTTTCTCAGTGTACCAGCAGTGAGTTTCTCAGTGTACCAGCAGTGAGTTTCTCAGTGTACCAGCAGTGAGTTTCTCAGTGTACCAGCAGTGAGTTTCTCAGTGTCCATCAGTGAGGTTTCTCAGTGTCCAGCAGTGAGGTTTCTCAGTGTACCAGCAGTGAGTTCCTCAGTGCACCAGCAGTGAGTTTCTCAGTGTACCAGCAGTGAGGTTTCTCAGTGTACCAGCAGTGAGTTCCTCAGTGTACCAGCAGTGAGTTCCTCAGTGTACCAGCAGTGAGTTTCTCAGTGTACCAGCAGTGAGTTTCTCAGTGTACCAGCAGTGAGTTTCTCAGTGTACCAGCAGTGAGTTTCTCAGTGTACCAGCAGTGAGTTTCTCAGTGTACCAGCAGTGAGTTTCTCAGTGTACCAGCAGTGAGTTTCTCAGTGTACCAGCAGTGAGTTTCTCAGCGTACCAGCAGTGAGTTTCTCAGTGTACCAGCAGTGAGTTTCTCAGTGTACCAGCAGTGAGTTTCTCAGTGTACCAGCAGTGAGTTTCTCAGTGTCCCAGCAGTGAGGTTTCTCAGTGAACGAGAAAATATTATTTGTTATGCTACAGTATACTCACTGAGCGTTGTATTGCAGGATTACTCAGACACACTGTGAAGGATAACACAGACACACACTGTGAAGGATAACACAGGCACACACTGTGAAGGATAACACAGACACACACTGTGAAGGATAACACAGGCACTCACTGTGAAGGATAACACAGGCACTCACTGTGAAGGATTACTCAGAAACACACTGTGAAGGATAACACAGGCACTCACTGTGAAGGATTACTCAGAAACACACTGTGAAGGATAACACAGACACACACTGTGAAGGATAACACAGGCACTCACTGTGAAGGATAACTCAGACACACACTGTGAAGGATAACACAGACACACACTGTGAAGGATAACACAGACACACACTGTGAAGGATAACACAGACACACACTGTGAAGGATAACACAGACACACACTGTGAAGGATAACACAGGCACTCACTGTGAAGGATAACACAGACACACACTGTGAAGGATAACACAGACACACACTGTGAAGGATAACACAGACACACACTGTGAAGGATAACACAGGCACTCACTGTGAAGGATAACACAGACACACACTGTGAAGGATAACACAGACACACAATGTGAAGGATAACACAGGCACTCACTGTGAAGGATACCTCATACGCACACTGTGAAGGATAACACAGACACACACTGTGAAGGATAACACAGACACACTGTGAAGGATAACACAGGCACTCACTGTGAAGGATACCTCAGACACACTGTGAAGGATAACACAGACACACACTGTGAAGGATAACACAGACACACACTGTGAAGGATAACACAGTCACTCACTGTGAAGGATACCTCAGACACACTGTGAAGGATAACACAGACACACACTGTGAAGGATAACACAGACACACACTGTGAAGGATAACACAGTCACTCACTGTGAAGGATACCTCAGACACACTGTGAAGGATAACACAGACACACTGTGAAGGATAACTCAGACACACACTGTGAAGGATAACACAGACACACACTGTGAAGGATAACACAGACACACACTGTGAAGGATAACACAGACACACAATGTGAAGGATAACTCAGACACACACTGTGAAGGATAACTCAGACACACTGTGAAGGATAACACAGACACACACTGTGAAGGATAACACAGACACACTGTGAAGGATAACACAGACACACAATGTGAAGGATAACTCAGTCACTCACTGTGAAGGATAACTCAGACACACTGTGAAGGATAACACAGACACACACTGTGAAGGATAACACAGACACACACTGTGAAGGATACCTCATACGCACACTGTGAAGGATAACTCAGACACACTGTGAAGGATAACTCAGACACACTGTGAAGGATAACACAGACACACACTGTGAAGGATAACACAGACACACACTGTGAAGGATAACTCAGACACACTGTGAAGGATAACTCAGACACACTGTGAAGGATAACTCAGACACACACTGTGAAGGATAACTCAGACACACAATGTGAAGGATAACACAGACACACAATGTGAAGGATAACACAGACACACACTGTGAAGGATAACACAGACACACACTGTGAAGGATAACTCAGACACACTGTGAAGGATAACACAGACACACACTGTGAAGGATAACTCAGACACACTGTGAAGGATAACACAGACACACACTGTGAAGGATAACACAGACACACAATGTGAAGGATAACTCAGACACACACTGTGAAGGATAACACAGACACACACTGTGAAGGATAACACAGACACACACTGTGAAGGATAACACAGACACACTGTGAAGGATAACACAGACACACACTGTGAAGGATAACACAGACACACACTGTGAAGGATAACACAGACACACAATGTGAAGGATAACTCAGACACACACTGTGAAGGATAACACAGACACACACTGTGAAGGATAACACAGACACACACTGTGAAGGATAACACAGACACACACTGTGAAGGATAACACAGACACACTGTGAAGGATAACACAGACACACACTGTGAAGGATAACACAGACACACACTGTGAAGGATAACTCAGACACACACTGTGAAGGATAACACAGACACACTGTGAAGGATAACACAGACACACTGTGAAGGATAACACAGACACACACTGTGAAGGATAACACAGACACACACTGTGAAGGATAACACAGACACACACTGTGAAGGATAACACAGACACACACTGTGAAGGATAACACAGACACACACTGTGAAGGATAACACAGACACACACTGTGAAGGATAACACAGACACACAATGTGAAGGATAACTCAGACACACACTGTGAAGGATAACACAGACACACTGTGAAGGATAACACAGACACACACTGTGAAGGATAACACAGACACACAATGTGAAGGATAACTCAGACACACACTGTGAAGGATAACACAGACACACACTGTGAAGGATAACACAGACACACTGTGAAGGATAACACAGACACACACTGTGAAGGATAACACAGACACACACTGTGAAGGATAACACAGACACACTGTGAAGGATAACACAGACACACACTGTGAAGGATAACTCAGACACACTGTGAAGGATAACACAGACACACACTGTGAAGGATAACACAGACACACAATGTGAAGGATAACACAGACACACACTGTGAAGGATAACACAGACACACACTGTGAAGGATAACACAGACACACACTGTGAAGGATAACACAGACACACACTGTGAAGGATAACTCAGACACACTGTGAAGGATAACACAGACACACACTGTGAAGGATAACACAGACACACACTGTGAAGGATAACACAGACACACACTGTGAAGGATAACACAGACACACACTGTGAAGGATAACACAGACACACAATGTGAAGGATAACACAGACACACACTGTGAAGGATAACACAGACACACACTGTGAAGGATAACACAGACACACACTGTGAAGGATAACACAGACACACACTGTGAAGGATAACTCAGACACACTGTGAAGGATAACACAGACACACACTGTGAAGGATAACACAGACACACACTGTGAAGGATAACACAGACACACACTGTGAAGGATAACACAGACACACAATGTGAAGGATAACTCAGACACACACTGTGAAGGATAACTCAGACACACTGTGAAGGATAACACAGACACACACTGTGAAGGATAACACAGACACACACTGTGAAGGATAACACAGACACACACTGTGAAGGATAACTCAGACACACTGTGAAGGATAACACAGACACACACTGTGAAGGATAACACAGACACACTGTGAAGGATAACACAGACACACAATGTGAAGGATAACTCAGACACACTGTGAAGGATAACTCAGACACACTGTGAAGGATAACACAGACACACACTGTGAAGGATAACTCAGACACACTGTGAAGGATAACTCAGACACACTGTGAAGGATAACACAGACACACACTGTGAAGGATAACTCAGACACACTGTGAAGGATAACACAGACACACAATGTGAAGGATAACTCAGACACACTGTGAAGGATAACTCAGACACACTGTGAAGGATAACACAGACACACACTGTGAAGGATAACTCAGACACACTGTGAAGGATAACTCAGACACACTGTGAAGGATAACACAGACACACACTGTGAAGGATAACTCAGACACACTGTGAAGGATAACTCAGACACACTGTGAAGGATAACACAGACACACACTGTGAAGGATAACTCAGACACACTGTGAAGGATAACACAGACACACACTGTGAAGGATAACACAGACACACAATGTGAAGGATAACTCAGACACACTGTGAAGGATAACTCAGACACACTGTGAAGGATAACACAGACACACTGTGAAGGATAACTCAGACACACTGTGAAGGATAACACAGACACACACTGTGAAGGATAACACAGACACACACTGTGAAGGATAACTCAGACACACACTGTGAAGGATAACACAGACACACACTGTGAAGGATAACTCAGACACACTGTGAAGGATAACACAGACACACACTGTGAAGGATAACTCAGACACACTGTGAAGGATAACACAGACACACTGTGAAGGATAACTCAGACACACTGTGAAGGATAACACAGACACACTGTGAAGGCAGAGAACTGACAGGAAAGCCAGTAAATGAAATGATGGAATATGTAACAACAAAATGCAAGGAGGCAGTGGAAAGGTTTATTTCCAAGGGCAACAGTAACAACGGGAAGACCAGAACAAGCCCCTGGTTCACCCGACGGTGTAAGGAGGCAAAAACAAAGTGCAATAGAGAATGGAAAAAGTACAGAAGGCAGAGAACACACGAAAATAGGGAGATCAGTCGCAGAGCCAGGAATGAGTACGCACAGGTAAGGAGGGAGGCCCAGCGACAGTATGAAAATGACATAGCATCGAGAATCAAGACTGACCCGAAACTGTTGTATAGCCACATCAGGAGGAAGACAACAGTCAAAGACCAGGTGATCAGATTAAGGACAGAAGGTGGAGAACTCATGAAATGATCAGGAGGTATGTGAGGAGCTGAACAGGAGATTTAAGGAAGTTTTTACACTAGAGACAGGAAGGGCTGTGGAAAGACAGCACAGAAGGGAACATCAAGAGGGAATATA
The DNA here is from genome assembly GCF_038502225.1 of Cherax quadricarinatus. Classification (NCBI taxonomy): domain Eukaryota; kingdom Metazoa; phylum Arthropoda; class Malacostraca; order Decapoda; family Parastacidae; genus Cherax; species Cherax quadricarinatus. Next base: position 30,014,233 of record NC_091338.1, read on the forward strand.
CCAACAGGTGTTGGATGACATATGAACAACTGAGGAGGAGGTGAAGAAGCTGCTAAGTGACCTTGACACCTCAAAGGCGATGGGACCGGACAACATCTCCCCATGGGTCCTTAGAGAAGGAGCAGAGATGCTGTGCGTGCCTCTAACCACAGTCTTCAACACATCCCTTGAAACTGGGCAACTACCTGCGAAATGGAAGACAGCTAATGTAGTCCCCATATTTAAGAAAGGAAACAGAAACGAGGCGCTAAACTACAGACCTGTGTCTCTGACATGTATTGTGTGCAAAGTCATGGAGAAGATTATCAGGAGGAGAGTGGTCGAACACCTGGAAAGGAACAAGATTATAAATAAAAACCAGAATGAGTTCATGGAAGGCAAATCTTGTATCACAAACCTCCTGGAGTTTTATGACAAGGTAACAGAAGTAAGACACGAGAGAGAGGGGTAGGTAGATTGCGTTTTCCTAGACTGCAGGAAGGCCTTTGACACAGTTCCCCACAAGAGATTAGTGCAGAAGCTGGAGGATCAGGCGCATGTAACAGGGAGGGCACTGCAATGGATCAGGGAATACCTGACAGGGAGGCAGCAACGAGTCATGGTACGTGAAGAGGTATCACAGTGGGCGCCTGTGACGAGCGGGGTCCCACAGGGGTCAGTTCTAGGACCAGTGCTATTTTTGATGTATGTGAACGACGTGATAGAAGGAATAGACTCTGAAGTGTCCCTATTCGCAGATGATGTGAAGTTGATGAGAAGAATTAAATCTGATGAGGATGAGGCAGGACTGCAAAGAGACCTGGACAGGCTGGACATGTGGTCCAGTAACTGGCTTCTCGAATTCAATCCAGCCAAATGCAAAGTCATGAAGATTGGGGAGGGGCAAAGAAGACCGCAGACAGAGTATAGGCTAGGTGGACAAAGACTACAGACCTCACTCAGGGAGAAAGACCTTCGGGTGACCATAACACCGAGCACATCACCGGAGGCACATATCAACCAAATAACTGCTGCAGCATACGGGCGCCTGACAAACCTGAGAATAGCGTTCCGATTCCTTAATAAGGAATCGTTCAAGACACTGTACACTGTGTATGTTAGGCCCTTACTGGAGTATGCAGCACCAGTCTGGAACCCACACCTGGTCAAGCACGTCAAGAAGTTAGAGAAAGTACAAAGTTTTGCAACAAGGCTAGTCCCAGAGCTCAGGGAAATGTCGTACGAGGAAAGGTTGAGGGAGATCGGACTGACGACACTGGAGGACAGAAGGGTCAGGGGAGACATGATAACGACATACAAGATACTGCGGGGAACAGACAAGGTGGAAAGATAGGATGTTCCAGAGAGGGGACACAGGGACAAGGGGTCACAACTGGAAGCTGAAGACTCAGACGAGTCACAGGGACGTTAGGAAGTATTTCTTCAGTCATAGAATTGTCAGGAAGTGGAATAGCCAAGCAAGTGAAGTAGTGGAGGCAGGAACCATACATAGTTTTAAGAAGAGGTATGATAAAGCTCAGGAAGCAGAGAGAGAGAGAGGACCTAGTAGCGATCAGTGAAGAGGCGGGGCCAGGAGCTGAGTCTCGACCCCTGCAACCACAATTAGGTGAGTACAAGTGAATAGGATGTTTGTCATACTGTTATCAGCAATAACAGTATTTCAAACATCCTGTTAACAGTAATAACAGTACATCAAACATACTGTTATCAGTAATAACAGTATATCAAACATCCTGTTAACAGTAATAACAGTATATCAAACATCCTGTTATCAGTAATAACAGTATATCAAACATCCTGTTAACAGTAATAACAGTATATCAAACATCCTGTTAACAGTAATAACAGTATATCAAACATCCTGTTAACAGTGATAACAGTATATCAAACATCCTGTTATCGGTAATAACAGTATATCAAACATCCTGTTAACAGTAATAACAGTATATCAAACATCCTGTTAACAGTGATAACAGTATATCAAACATCCTGTTAACAGTAATAACAGTATATCAAACATCCTGTTAACAGTGATAACAGTATATCAAACATCCTGTTAACAGTAATAACAGTATATCAAACATCCTGTTAACAGTGATAACAGTATATCAAACATCCTGTTATCGGTAATAACAGTATATCAAACATCCTGTTAACAGTAATAACAGTATATCAAACATCCTGTTAACAGTAATAACAGTATATCAAACATTCTGTTATCAGTAATAACAGTATATCAAACATCCTGTTAACAGTAATAACAGTATATCAAACATCCTGTTAACAGTAATAACAGTATATCAAACATCCTGTTAACAGTAATAACAGTATATCAAACATACTGTTAACAGTAATAACAGTATATCAAACATCCTGTTAACAGTAATAACAGTATATCAAACATACTGTTATCAGTAATAACAGTATATCAAACATCCTGTTAACAGTAATAACAGTATATTAAACATCCTGTTAACAGTAATAACAGTATATCAAACATCCTGTTAACAGTAACAACAGTATATCAAACATCCTGTTAACAGTGATAACAGTATATCAAACATCCTGTTAACAGTAATAACAGTATATCAAACATCCTGTTAACAGTAATAACAGTATATCAAACATTCTGTTATCGGTAATAACAGTATATCAAACATCCTGTTAACAGTAATAACAGTAATAACACACATCAATCTCCAGTATATAAAATACATTCAATTGGTTATTTTAAATAGTTTCAACTAATTACAGTTTTATGTTAAAATATGAAGGTACATTATATGTAGTGGAATGATGGAGTGGAATGATGTAGTGGAATGATGTAGTGGAATGATGGAGTGGAATGATGCAGTGGAATGATGGAGTGGAATGATGGAGTGGAATGATGGAGTGGAATGATGCAGTGGAATGATGCAGTTGAATGATGGAGTGGAATGATGGAGTGGAATGATGGAGTGGAATGATGCAGTGGAATGATGCAGTTGAATGATGGAGTGGAATGATGGAGTGGAATGATGGAGTGGAATGATGCAGTGGAATGATGCAGTGGAATGATGGAGTGGAATGATGGAGTGGAATGATGCAGTAGAATGATGGAGTGGAATGATGGAGTGGAATGATGCAGTGGAATGATGGAGTGGAATGATGCAGTGGAATGATGGAGTGGAATTATGCAGTGGAATGATGCAGAGGAATGATGGAGTGGAATGATGGAGTGGAATGATGCAGTGGAATGATGGAGTTTAATGATGGAGTGGAATGATGCAGTGGAATGATGCAGTGGAATGATGCAGTGGAATGATGGAGTGGAATGATGCAGTGAAATGATGCAGTGGAATGATGGAGTGGAATGATGCAGTGGAATGATGGAGTGGAATGATGCAGTGGAATGATGGAGTGGAATGATGGAGTGGAATGATGGAGGGGAATGATGCAGTGGAATGATGGAGTGGAATGATGCAGTGGAATGATGCAGTTGAATGATGGAGTGGAATGATGGAGTGGAATGATGCAGTGGAATGATGGAGTGGAATGATGCAGTGGAATGATGCAGTGGAATGATGGAGTGGAATGATGCAGTGGAATGATGCAGTGGAATGATGGAGGGGCATGATGCAGTGGAATGATGGAGTGGAATGATGCAGTGGAATGATGCAGTGGAATGATGGAATGGAATGATGGAGTGGAATGATGGAATGAAATGATGCAGTGGAATGATGGAGTGGAATGATGCAGTGGAATGGTAGTGGAATGATGCAGTGGAATGATGGAGTGGAATGATGGAGTGGAATCATGCAGTGGAATGATGGAGTGGAATGATGGAATGGAATGATGCAGCGGAATGATGGAGTGGAATGATGCAGTGGAATGATGGAGTGGAATGATGCAGTAGAATGATGCAGTGGAATTATGGAGTGGAATGATGCAGTGGAATGATTGAGTTGAATGATGGAGTGGAATGATGAAATGGAATGGAGTGGAATGACGGAGTGGAATGATGGAGTGGAATGATGCAGTGGAATGATGGAGTGGAATGATGGAGTGAAATGATGGAGTGGAATGATGCAGTGGAATGATGGAGTGGAATGATGGAGTGGAATGATGCATTGGAATGATGGACTGGAACGATGGGGTGGAATGATGCAGTGGAATGATGGAGTGGAATGATGGAGTGGAATGATAGAGAGGAATGATGCAGTGGAATGATGCAATGGAATGATGCAGTGGAATGATGCAGTGGAATGATGCAGTGGAATGATGGAGTGGAATGATGGAGTGGAATGATGCAGTGGAATGATGCAGTGGAATGATGGAGTGGAATGATGCAGTGGAATGATGCAGTGGAATGATGGAGGGGAATGATGGAGTGGAATGATGGAGTGGAATGAAGCAGTGGAATGATGGAGTGGAATGATGGAGTGGAATGATGCAGTGGAATGATGGAGTGGAATGATGGAGTGGAATGAAGCAGTGGAATGATGGAGTGGAATGATGGAGTGGAATGATGCAGTGGAATGATAGAGTGGAATGATGCAGTGGAATGATGCAGTGGAATGATGCAGTGGAATGATGGAGTGGAATGATGGAGTGGAATGATGCAGTGGAATGATGCAGTGGAATGATGGAGTGGAATGATGCAGTGGAATGATGCAGTTGAATGATAGAGTGGAATGATGGAGTGGAATGATGGAGTGGAATGAAGCAGTGGAATGATGGAGTGGATTGATGGAGTGGAATGATGGAGTGGAATGATGCAGTGGAATGATGGAGTGGAATGACGGAGTGGAATGATGCAGTGGAATGATGGAGTGGAATGATGCAGTGGAATGATGGAGTGGAATGATGGAGTCGAATGATGGAGTGGAATGGAGTGGAATGATGGAGTGGAATGATGCAGTGGAATGATGGAGTGGAATGATGGAGTGGAATGATGCAGTGGAATGGAGTGGAATGATGGAGTGGAATGATGCAGTGGAATGATGCAGTGGAATGATGGAGTGGAATGATGGAGTGGAATGATGCAGTGGAATGATGCAGTGGAATGATGGAGAGGAATGATGCAGTGGAATTGTGCAGTGGAATGATGCAGTGGAATGACGGAGTGGAATGATGCAATGGAATGATGGAGTGGAATGATGCAGTGGAATGATGGAGTGGAATAATGGAGTGGAATGATATGGTGGAATGATGCGGTGGAATGATGCAGTGGAATGATGGAGTGGAATGGTAAATTGGAATGATGCAGTGGAATGATGGAGTGGAATGATGGAGTGCAATGATGGAGTGGAATGATGGAGTGGAATGGAGTGGAATGATGGAGTGGAATGATGCAGTGGAATGATGGAGTGGAATGATGCAGTGGAATGATGGAGTTAAATGATGGAGTGGAATGATGGAGTGGAATGATGCAGTGGAATGATGCAGTGGAATGATGGAGTGGAATGATGCAGTGGAATGATGGAGTGGAATGATGCAGTGGAATGATGGAGTGGAATGATGGAGTGGAATGATGGAGTGGAATGGTGCAGTGGAATGATGCAGTGGAATGATGGAGTGGAATGATGCAGTGGAATGATGGAGTGGAATGATGCAGTGGAATGATAAAGTGGAATGATGGAGTGGAATGATGGAGTGGAATGATGCAGTGGAATGATGCAGTGGAATGATGCAGTGGAATGGTGTAGTGGAATGATGCAGTGGAATGATGGAATGGTATGATGCAGTGGAATGATGGAGTGGAATGATGCAGTGAAATGAGTGAGTGGAATGATGGAGTGGAATGATGCAGTTAAATGATGCAGTGGAATGATGGAGTGGAATGGTAAAGTGGAATGATGCAGTGGAATGATGCAGTGGAATGATGGAGTGGAATGATGGAGAGGAATGATGCAGAGGAATGGAGTGGAATGGAGAGGAATGATGCAGTGGAATGATGGAGTTAAATGATGGAGTGGAATGATGGAGTGGAATGATGGAGTGGAATGATGCAGTGGAATGATGCAGTGGAATGGTGGAGTGGAATGATGGAGTGGAATGATGGAGTGGAATGATGCAGTGGAATGATGCAGTGGAATGATGCAGTGGAATGATGGATTGGAATGATGCAGTAATGATGGAGTGGAATGATGCAGTGGAATGATGGAGTGTAATAGAGTGGAATGATGGAGTGGAATGATGGAGTGGAATAAAGCAGTGGAATGATAGAGTGGAATGATGGAGTGGAATGATGGAGTGGAATGATGCAGTGAAATGATGGAGTGGAATGATGGAGTGGAATGATAGAGTGGAATGATGCAGTGGAATGGAGTGGAATGATGGAGTGGAATGATGCAGTGGAATGATGCAGTGGAATGATGGAGTGGAATGATGCAGAGGAATGGTGGAGTGGAATGATGGAGTGGAATGATGCAGTGGAATGATGGAGTGGAATGATGGAGTGGAATGATGGAGTGGAATGATGCAGTGGAATGATGGAGTGGAATGATGCAGTGGAATGGTGCAGTGGAATGATGCAGTGGAATGATGGAGTGGAATGATGCAGTGAAATGATGGAGTGGAATGATGCAGTGGAATGATGCAGTGGAATGATGCAGTGGAATGGTAAAGTGGAATGATGCAGTGGAATGATGGAGTGGAATGATGGAGTGGAATGATGGAGTGGAATGATGGAGTGGAATGATGGAGTTAAATGAAGGAGTGGAATGATGGAGTGGAATGATGGAGTGGAATTATGGAGTTGAATGATGCAGTGGAATGATGGAGTGGAATGATGGAGTGGAATGATGCAGTGGAATGATGGAGTGGAATGATGCAGTGGAATGATGCAGTGGAATGATGGAGTGGAATGATGGAATGGAATGATTCAGTGAAATGATGCATTGGAATGATGGAGTGGAATGATGGAGTGGAATGATGCAGTGGAATGATGGAGTGGAATGTTTGAGTGGAATGATGCAGTGGAATGGAGTGGAATGATGCAGTGGAATGATGGAGTGGAATAATGGAGTTGAATGATGCACTTTAATGATGCAGTGGAATGATGCAGTGGAATGGAGTGGAATAATGCAGTGGAATGATGGAGTGGAATGATGGAGTGGAATGATGCAGTGGAATGGAGGGGAGTGATACAGTGGAATGATGCAGTGGAATGATGCAGTGGAATGATGCAGTGGAATTGAGTGGAATGATGCAGTGAAATGATGGAGTGGAATGATGAAGTGGAATGATGCAGTGGAATGATGCAGTGGAATGATGGAGTGGAATGATGGAGTAAAATGATGCAGTAGAAAGATGGAGTGGAATGATGGAGTGGAATGATGCAGTGGAATGATGCAGTGGAATGATGCAGTGGAATGGTGAAGTGGAATGATGCAGTGGAATGATGCAGTGGAATGATGGAGTGGAATGATGCAGTGGAATGATGGAGTGGAATGATGCAGTAAAATGATGGAGTGGAATGATGGAGTGGGATGATGGAGTGGAATGGAGTGGAATTGAGTGGAATGATGGAGTGGAATGATGCATTGGAATGATGGAGTGGAATGATGCAGTGGAATGATGGAGAGGAATGATGGATATGAATGATGCAGTGGAATGATGGAGTGGAATGATGCAGTGGAATGATGGAGTAGAATGATGGAGTGGAATGATGGAGTGGAATGAAGCAGTGGAATGATGGAGTGGAATGATGGAGTGGAATGATGTAGTGGAATGATGCAGTGGAATGATGGAGTGGAATGATGGAGTGGAATGATGCAGTGGAATGATGGAGTGGAATGATGGAGTGGAATGATGCAGTGGAATGATGCAGTGGAATGATGGAGTGGAATGATGCAGTGGAATGATGCAGTGGAAGGATGGAAAGGAATGATGCAGTGAAATGATGCAGTGGAATGATGGAGTGGAATGATGCAGTGGAATGGAGTGGAATGATGCAGTGGAATGACGGAGTGGAATGATGGAGTGGAATGATGCACTGGAATGATGCAGTGGAATGATGCTTTGGAATGGAGTGGAATGATGCAGTGGAATGATGGAGTGGAATGATGGAGTGGAATGGAGTGGAATGATGCAGTGGAATGATTGAGTGGAATGATGGAGTGGAATGATGCACTGGAATGATGCAGTGGAATGATGCAGTGGAATGGAGTGGAATGATGCAGTGGAATGATGGAGTGGAATGATGGAGTGGAATGATGCAGTGGAATGGAGGGGAGTGATGGAGTGGAATGATGCAGTGGAATGATGGAGTGGAATGATGGAGTGGAATGATGGAGTGGATTGATGGACTGGAATGATGGAGTGGAATGATGGAGTGGAATGATGGAGTGGAATGATGGAGTGGAATTGAGGAGTGGAATGGTGGAGTGGAATAATGGAGTGGAATGATGGAGTGGAATGAAGCAGTAGAATGATGGAGTGGAATGATGGAGTGGAATGATGTAGTGGAATGATACAATGGAATGAAGGAGTGGAATGATGGAGTGGAATGATGCAGTGGAATGATAGAGTGGAATGATGGAGTGGAATGATGGAGTGGAATGATGCAGTGGAATGATGCAGTGGAATGATGGAGTGGAATGATGCAGTGGAATGATGTAGTGGAATGATGGAGTGGAATGATGCAGTGGAATGATGCAGTGGAATGATGGAGTGGAATGATGCAGTGGAATGATGGAGTGGAATGATGGAATGGAATGATGCAGTGGAATGATGGAGTGGAATGATGGAGTGGAATGATGCAGTGGAATGATGGAGTGGAATGAAGCAGTGGAATGATGGAGTGGAATGATGCAGTGGAATGATGCAGTGGAATGATGGAGTGGAATGATGGAGTGGAATGATGCAGTGGAATGATGCAGTGGAATGATGGAGTGGAATGGAGTGGAATGATGGAGTGGAATGATGCAGTGGAATGATGCAGTTGAATGATGCAGTGGAATGATGCAGTGGAATGATGCAGTGGAATGATGCAGTGGAATGATGGAGTGGAATGATGGAGTGGAATGATGGAGTGGAAGGATGCAGTGGAATGATGGAGTGGAATGATGCAGTGGAATAATGCAGTGGAATGATGCAGTGGAATGGTAAAGTGGAATGATGCAGTGGAATGATGCAGTGGAATGATGGAGTGGAATGATGCAGTGGAATGATGGAGTGGAATGATGCAGTGGAATGATGGAGTGGAATGATGGAGTGGAATGATGCAGTGGAATGGAGTGGAATGAAGGAGTGGAATGATGGAGTGGAACGATGCAGTCGAATGATGGAGTGGAATGATGTAGTGGAATGATGGAGTAGAATGATGGAGTGGAATGATGGAGTGGAATGATAGAGTGGAATGATGGAGTGCAATGATGCAGTGGAATGATGGAGTGAAATGATGGAGAGGAATGGAGTGGAATGATGAAGTGGAATGATGGAGTGGAATGATGGAGTGGAATGATGCAGTGGAATGATGGAGTGGAATGATGGAATGGAATGATGCAGTGAAATGATGCAGTGGAATGATGGAGTGGAATGATGGAGTGGAATGATGCAGTGGAATGATGAAGTGGAATGATGGAGTGGAATGATGGAGTGGAATGATGCACTGGAATGATGCAGTGGAATGATGCAGTGGAATGGAGTGGAATGATGCAGTGGAATGATGGAGTGGAATGATGGAGTGGAATGATGCAGTGGAATGGAGGGGAGTGATGCAGTGGAATGATGGAGTGGAATGATGCAGTGGAATGATGCAGTGGAATGATGGAATGGAATGATGCAGTGGAATGATGGAGTGGTCTGATGGAGTGGAATGATGCAGTGGAATGATGAAGTGGAATGATGGAGTATAATGATGCAGTGGAATGGAGTGGAATGATGGAGTGGAATGATGGAGTGGAATGATGCAGTGGAATGATGCAGTAGAATGATGGAGTGGAATGATGCAGAGGAATGATGCAGTGGAATGATGGAGTGGAATGATGCAGTGGAATGATGGAGTGGAATGATGCAGTGGAATGATGCAGTGGAATGATGGAGTGGATTGAAGGAGTGGAATGATGCAGTGGAATGATGGAGTGGAATGATGGAGTGGAATGATGCACTGGAATGATGCAGTGGAATGATGCAGTGGAATGGAGTGGAATGATGCAGTGGAATGATGGAGTGGAATGATGGAGTGGAATGATGCAGTGGAATGGAGGGGAGTGATGCAGTGGAATGATGGAGTGGAATGATGCAGTGGAATGATGCAGTGGAATGATGGAATGGAATGATGCAGTGGAATGATGGAGTGGTCTGATGGAGTGGAATGATGCAGTGGAATGATGAAGTGGAATGATGGAGTATAATGATGCAGTGGAATGGAGTGGAATGATGGAGTGGAATGATGGAGTGGAATGATGCAGTGGAATGATGCAGTAGAATGATGGAGTGGAATGATGCAGAGGAATGATGCAGTGGAATGATGGAGTGGAATGATGCAGTGGAATGATGGAGTGGAATGATGCAGTGGAATGATGCAGTGGAATGATGGAGTGGATTGAAGGAGTGGAATGATGCAGTATAATGATGGAGTGGAATGATGCAGTGGAATGATGCAGTGGAATGATGGAGTGGAATGATGCAGTGGAATGGAGTAGAATGATGGAGTGGAATGATGCAGTGGAATGTTGGAGTGGAATGGTGCAGTGGAATGATGCAGTGGAATGATGGAGTGGAAAGATGGAGTGAAGTGATGCAGAGGAATGATGGAGTGGAATGATGGAGTGGAATGATGGAGTGGAATGATGCAGTAGAATGATGGAGTGGAATGATGCAGTGGAATGATGGAGTGGAATGATGGAGTGGAATGATGGAGTGGAATGATGCAGTGTAATGATGGAATGGAATGGTAAAGTGGAATGATGCAGTGGAATGATGCAATGGAATGATGGAGTGGAATGATGCAGTGGAATGATGGAGTGGAATGATGCAGTGGAATGATGGAGTGGAATGATGGAGTGGAATGATGCAGTGGAATGGAGTGGAATGATGGAGTGGAATGATGGAGTGGAATGATGCAGTGGAATGATGGAGTGGAATGATGCAGTGGAGATGGAGTTAAATGATGGAGTGGAATGATGGAGTGGAATGATGCAGTGGAATGATGGAGTGAAATGATGGAGAGGAATGGAGTGGAATGATGAAGTGGAATGATGGAGTGGAATGATGCAGTGGAATGATGGAGTGGAATGATGGAGTGGAATGATGCAGTGGAATGATGGAGTGGAATGATGCAGTGGAATGATGCAGTGGAATGATGGAATGGAATGATGCAGTGGAATGATGGAGTGGTCTGATGGAGTGGAATGATGCAGTGGAATGATGAAGTGGAATGATGGAGTATAATGATGCAGTGGAATGGAGTGGAATGATGCAGTGGAATGATGGAGTGGAATGATGGAGTGGAATGATGCACTGGAATGATGCAGTGGAATGATGCAGTGGAATGGAGTGGAATGATGCAGTGGAATGATGGAGTGGAATGATGGAGTGGAATGATGCAGTGGAATGGAGGGGAGTGATGCAGTGGAATGATGCAGTGGAATGATGCAGTGAAATTGAGTGGAATGATGCAGTGGAATGATGGAGTGGAATGATGGAGTGGAATGATGCAGTGGAATGATGCAGAAGAATGATGGAGTGGAATGATGCAGTGGAATGATGCAGTGGAATGATGGAGTGGAATGATGCAGTGGAATGATGGAGTGGAATGATGCAGTGGAATGATGCAGTGGAATGATGGAGTGGAATGAAGGAGTGGAATGATGCAGTATAATGATGGAGTGGAATGATGCAGTGGAATGATGCAGTGGAATGATGGAGTGGAATGATGCAGTGGAATGGAGTAGAATGATGGAGTGGAATGATGCAGTGGAATGTTGGAGTGGAATGGTGCAGTGGAATGATGCAGTGGAATGATGGAGTGGAAAGATGGAGTGAAGTGATGCAGAGGAATGATGGAGTGGAATGATGGAGTGGAATGATGGAGTGGAATGATGCAGTAGAATGATGGAGTGGAATGATGCAGTGGAATGATGGAGTGGAATGATGGAGTGGAATGTTGGAGTGGAATGATGCAGTGTAATGATGTAGTGGAATGGTAAAGTGGAATGATGCAGTGGAATGATGCAATGGAATGATGGAGTGGAATGATGCAGTGGAATGATGGAGTGGAATGATGCAGTGGAATGATGGAGTGGAATGATAGAGTGGAATGATGGAGTGGAATGATGCAGTGGAATGATGGAGTGAAATGATGGAGAGGAATGGAGTGGAATGATGAAGTGGAATGATGGAGTGGAATGATGCAGTGGAATGATGGAGTGGAATGATGCAGTGGAATGATGGAGTGGAATGATGGAGTGGAATGATGGAGTGGAATGATGCAGTGGAATGATGCAGTGCAATGATGGAATGGAATGATGCAGTGGAATGATGGAGTGGAATGATGCAGTGGAATGATGAAGTGGAATGATGGAGTATAATGATGCAGTGGAATGGAGTGGAATGATGCAGTGGAATGATGGAGTGGAATGATGGAGAGGAATGATGCACTGGAATGATGCAGTGGAATGATGCAGTGGAATGGAGTGGAATGATGCAGTGGAATGATGGAGTGGAATGATGGAGTGGAATGATGCAGGGGAATGGAGGGGAGTGATGCAGTGGAATGATGCAGTGGAATGATGCAGTGAAATTGAGTGGAATGATGCAGTGGAATGATGGAGTGGAATGATGGAGTGGAATGATGCAGTGGAATGATGCAGTAGAATGATGGAGTGGAATGATGCAGTGGAATGATGCAGTGGAATGATGGAGTGGAATGATGCAGTGGAATGATGGAGTGGAATGATGCAGTGGAATGATGCAGTGGAATGATGGAGTGGAATGAAGGAGTGGAATGATGCAGTATAATGACGGAGTGGAATGATGCAGTGGAATGATGCAGTGGAATGATGGAGTGGAATGATGCAGTGGAATGGAGTAGAATGATGGAGTGGAATGATGCAGTGGAATGTTGGAGTGGAATGGTGCAGTGGAATGATGCAGTGGAATGATGGAGTGGAAAGATGGAGTGAAGTGATGCAGAGGAATGATGGAGTGGAATGATGGAGTGGAATGATGGAGTGGAATGATGCAGTGGAATGATGCAGTGGAATGATGGAGTGGAATGATGCAGTGGAATGATGGAGTGGAATGATGCAGTGGAATGATGCAGTGGAATGATGGAGTGGAATGATGCAGTGGAATGATGCAGTGGAATCATACAGTGGAATGATGCAGTGGAATGATGGAGTGGAATGAAGCAGTGGAATGATGCAGTGGAATGATGCAGTGGAATGATGCAGTGGAATGATGCAGTGGAATGGAATAATTCTGTTTTGGAAAGAAATACTTTTTCAGTGACTAAATGTGAGTGATTACCATAACAAGATTATCTTAGTACTTACACTACACTGTGAGACTACACTGAACTATATACACTACACTGTGAGACTACACTGAACTATATACACTACACTGTGAGACTACACTGATCTACATACACTACACTGTGATACTACACTGAACTATATACACTACACTGTGATACTACACTGATCTATATACACTACACTGTGAGACTACACTGAACTATATACACTACACTGTGAGACTACACTGATCTACATACACTACACTGTGATACTACACTGATCTATATAGACTACACTGTGAGACTACACTGATCTATATACACTACACTGTGAGACTACACTGATCTATATACACTACACTGTGAGACTACACTGATCTATATACACTACACTGTGAGACTACACTGATCTACATACACTACACTGTGATACTACACTGATCTATATACACTACACTGTGAGACTACACTGATCTATATACACTACACTGTGAGACTACACTGAACTATATACACTACACTGTGAGACTACACTGATCTATATACACTACACTGTGAGACTACACTGAACTATATACACTACACTGAAAGACTACACTGATCTACATACACTACACTGTGATACTACACTGATCTATATACACTACACTGTGAGACTACACTGATCTATATACACTACACTGTGAGACTACACTGAACTATATACACTACACTGAGAGACTACACTGATCTATATACACTACACTGTGAGACTACACTGATCTATATACACTACACTGTGAGACTACACTGATCTATATACACTACACTGTGAGACTACACTGATCTATATACACTACACTGGGAGACTACACTGATCTATATACACTACACTGTGAGACTACACTGATCTATATACACTACACTGTGAGACTACACTGAACTATATACACTACACTGTGAGACTACACTGATCTATATACACTACACTGTGAGACTACACTGATCTATATACACTACACTGTGAGACTACACTGATCTATATACACTACACTCTGAGACTACACTGATCTATATACACTACACTGTGAGACTACACTGATCTATATACACTACACTGTGAGACTACACTGATCTATATACACTACACTGTGAGACTACACTGATCTATATACACTACACTGTGAGACTACACTGATCTACATACACTACACTGTGAGACTACACTGATCTATATACACTACACTGTGAGACTACACTGATCTATATACACTACACTGTGAGACTACACTGATCTACATACACTACACTGTGAGACTACACTGATCTAAATACACTACACTGTGAGACTACACTGATCTGCATACACTACACTGTGAGACTACACTGATCTACATACACTACACTGTGAGACTACACTGATCTACATACATTATACTGTGAGACTACACTGATCTATATACACTACACTGTGAGACTACACTGATCTACATACACTACACTGTGAGACTACACTGATCTATATACACTACACTGTGAGACTACACTGATCTATATACACTACACTCTGAGACTACACTGATCTATATACACTACTCTGTGAGACTACACTGATCTATATACACTACACTCTGAGACTACACTGATCTACATACACTACACTCTGAGACTACACTGATCTATATATACTACACTGTGAGACTACACTGATCTATATACACTACACTGTGAGACTACACTGAACTATATACACTACACTGTGAGACTACACTGATCTATATACACTACACTGTGAGACTACACTGATCTATATACACTACACTGTGAGACTACACTGAACTATATACACTACACTGTGAGACTACACTGATCTATATACACTACACTGTGAGACTACACTGATCTATATACACTACACTGTGAGACTACACTGATCTATATACACTACACTGTGAGACTACACTGATCTATATACACTACACTGTGAGACTACACTGATCTATATACACTACACTGTGAGACTACACTGATCTATATACACTACACTGTGAGACTACACTGATCTACATACACTACACTGTGAGACTACACTGATCTATATACACTACACTGTGAGACTACACTGATCTATAAACACTACACTGTGAGACTACACTGATCTACATACACTACACTGTGAGACTACACTGATCTACATACACTACACTGTGAGACTACACTGATCTACATACACTACACTGTGAGACTACACTGATCTACATACACTACACTGTGAGACTACACTGATCTACATACACTATACTGTGAGACTACACTGATCTATATACACTACACTGTGAGACTACACTGATCTACATACACTACACTGTGAGACTACACTGATCTACATACACTACACTGTGAGACTACACTGATCTACATACACTACACTGTGAGACTACACTGATCTACATACACTACACTGTGAGACTACACTGATCTATATACACTACACTGTGAGACTACACTGAACTATATACACTACACTGTGAGACTACACTGATCTATATACACTACACTGTGAGGCTACACTGATCTATATACACTACACTGTGAGACTACACTGATCTATATACACTACACTGTGAGACTACACTGATCTATATACACTACACTGTGAGACTACACTGAACTATATACACTACACTGTGAGACTACACTGAACTATATACACTACACTGTGAGACTACACTGAACTATATACACTACACTGTGAGACTACACTGATCTATAAACACTACACTGTGAGACTACACTGATCTATATACACTACACTGTGAGACTACACTGATCTATATACACTACACTGTGAGACTACACTGAACTATATACACTACACTGTGAGACTACACTGATCTATATACACTACACTGTGAGACTACACTGATCTATATACACTACACTGTGAGACTACACTGAACTATATACACTACACTGTGAGACTACACTGAACTATATACACTACACTGTGAGACTACACTGATCTAAATACACTACACTGTGAGACTACACTGATCTATATACACTACACTGTGAGACTACACTGAACTATATACACTACACTGTGAGACTACACTGATCTATATACACTACACTGTGAGACTACACTGATCTATATACACTACACTGTGAGACTACACTGAACTATATACACTACACTGTGAGACTACACTGATCTATATACACTACACTGTGAGACTACACTGAACTATATACACTACACTGTGAGACTACACTGAACTATGTACACTACACTGTGAGACTACACTGATCTATATACACTACACTGTGAGACTACACTGATCTATATACACTACACTGTGAGACTACACTGAACTATATACACTACACTGTGAGACTACACTGATCTATATACACTACACTGTGAGACTACACTGATCTACATACACTACACTGTGAGACTACACTGATCTATATACACTACACTGTGAGACTACACTGATCTACATACACTACACTGTGAGACTACACTGATCTACATACACTACACTGTGAGACTACACTAATCTATATACACTACACTGTGAGACTACACTAATCTATATACACTACACTGTGAGACTACACTAATCTATATACACTACACTGTGAGACTACAATGATCTATGTACACTACACTGTGAGACTACACTGATCTATATACACTACACTGTGAGACTACACTGAACTACATACACTACACTGTGAGACTGCACTGATCTATATACACTACACTGTGAGACTACACTGATCTACATACACTACACTGTGAGACTACACTGATCTACATACACTACACTGTGAGACTACACTGATCTATGTACACTACACTGTGAGACTACGCTGAACTATATACACAACACTGTGAGACTACACTGATCTATGTACACTACACTGTGAGACTACACTGAATTATATACACTACACTGTGAGACTACACTGATCTATGTACACTACACTGTGAGACTACACTGATCTATATACACTACACTGTGAGACTACACTGATCTATGTACACTACACTGTGAGACTACACAGAACTATATACACTACACTGTGAGACTACACTGATCTATATACACTACACTGTGAGACTACACTAAACTTTATACACTACACTGTAAGACTACACTGAACTATATACACTGCACTGTGAGACTACACTGAACTATATGCACTACACTGTGAGACTACACTGAACTATATACACTACACTGTGAGACTACAATGATATATATACACTACACTGTGAGACTACACTGAACTATATACACTACAATGTGAGACTACACTGAACTATATACAATACACTGTGAGACTACACTGAACTAAATACACTACACTGTGAGACTACACTGAACTATATACACTACACTGTGAGACTACACTGATCTATATATACACTACACTGTGAGACAGCACAGATCTATATACACTACACTGTGAGACTACACTGAACTATACACACTACACTGTGAGACTACACTGAACTATATACGCTACACTGTGAGACTACACTGATCTACATATACTACACTGTGAGACTACACTGATCTATATACACTACACTGTGAGACTACACTGATCTACATACACTACACTGTGAGACTACACTGATCTATATACACTACACTGTGACACTACAATGATCTATATACACTAAACTGTGAGACTACACTGATCTATATACACTACACTGTGAGACTACACTGATCTATGTACACTACACTGTGAGACTACACTGATCTATACACACTACACTGTGAGACTACACTGATCTATATACACTACACTGTGAGACTACTCTGATCTATGTACACTACACTGTGAGGCTACACTGATCTATATACACTACACTGTGAGACTACAATGATCTATATACACTAAACTGTGAGACTACACTGATCTATATACACTACACTGTGAGACTACACTGATCTATGTACACTACACTGTGAGACTACACTGATCTATACACACTACACTGTGAGACTACACTGATCTATATACACTACACTGTGAGACTACTCTGATCTATGTACACTACACTGTGAGGCTACACTGATCTATATACACTACACTGTGAGACTACACTGATATATGTACACTACACTGTTAGACTACACCGATCTATATACACTACACTGCGAGACTACACTGATCTATGTACACTACACTGTGAGACTACACTGATCTATGTACACTACACTGTGAGACTACACTGATCTATATACACTCCACTGTGAGACTACACTGATCTATGTACACTACACTGTGAGACTACACTGATCTATATACACTTTACTATGAGACTACTCTGATCTATATACACTACACTGTGAGACTACACTGATCTTTGTACACTACACTGTGAAACTACACTGATCTATATACACTACACTGTGAGACTACACTGATCTACATATACTACACTGTGAGACTACACTGATCTATATACACTACACTGTGAGATTACACTGATCTACATACACTACACTGTGAGACTACACTGATCTATATACACTGCACTGTGAGACTACACTGATCTATGTACACTACACTGTGACACTACACTGATCTATATACACTGCACTGTGAGACTACACTGATCTATGTACACTACACTGTGAGACTACACTGATCTATGTACACTACACTGTGAGACTACACTGATCTACATACACTACACTGTGAGACTACTCTGATCTATATTCACTACACTGTGAGACTACACTGATCTATATATACTACACTGTGAGACTACACTGATCTATATGCACTACATTGTGAGACTACACTGATCTATATACACTACACTGTGAGACTACTCTGATCTATATACACTACACTGTGAGACTACACTGATCTATATACACTTCACTGTTAGACTACTCTGATCTATATACACTACACTCTGAGACTACACTGATATACATACACTACACTATGAGACTACACTGAACTATATACACTAGACTGTGAGACTACACTGAACTATATACACTACACTGTGAGACTACACTGATCTACATACACTACACTATGAGACTAATCTGATCTATGTACACTACATTGTGAGACTACACTGATCTATATACACTACACTGTGAGACTACACTGATTTATCTACTCTACACTGTGAGACTACACTGATCTATACACACTACACTGTGAGACTACACTGATCTATATACACTGCACTGTGAGACTACACTGATCTACATTCATTACACAGTGAGACTACACTGATCTATGTACACTACACTGTGAGACTACACTGATCTATGTACACTACACTGTGAGACTACACTGAGATACATACACTTCACTGTGAAACTACACTGATCTATATACTCTACAATGTGAGACTACACTGATCTATACACTACACTGTGAGACTACACTGGTCTGTGTACACTACACTGTGAGACTACACTGATCTACATACACTACACTGTGAGACTACACTGATCTATGCACACTACTCTGTGAGACTACACTGATCTATGTAAACTACACTGTGAGACTACACTGATCTACATACACTACACTGTGAGACTACACTGATCTACATTCACTACACTGTGAGATTACACTGATCTATATACACTACTCTGTGAGACTACACTGATCTATGTACACTTCACTGTGAGACTACACTGATCTATATACACTACACTGTGAGACTACACTGATCTACATACTCTACACTGTGAAACTACACTTATCTACATACACTACACTGTGAGACTACACTGATCTATATACACTACTCTGTGAGACTACACTGATCTATGTACACTACACTGTGAGACTACACTGATCTATAAACACTACTCTCTGAGACTACACTGATCTATGTACACTACACTGTGAGACTACACTGATCTACATACACTACAGTGTGAGACTAAACTCACCTATATACACTACACTGTGAGACTACACTGATCTATGTACACTACACTGTGAGACTACACTGATCTACATACATTTCACTATGAAACTACACTGATCTATATACACTACACTGTGAGACTACACTGATCTATACAGTACACTGTGAGACTACACTGACCTCTGTCCACTACACTGTGAGACTACACTGATCTACATACACTACACTGTGAGACTACACTGATTTATATACACTACTCTGTGAGACTACACTGATCTATGTACACTACACTGTGAGACTACACTGATCTACATACACTACACTGTGAGACTACACTGATCTATATACACTACACTGTGAGACTACACTGATCTATATACACTAATCTGTGAGACTACACTGATCTATGTACACTACACTGTGAGACTACACTGATCTATATACACTACACTGAGAGACTACACTGATCTACATACACTACGCTGTGAAACTACACTGATATATGCACTACACTGTGAGACTACACTGATCTACATACACTACACTGAGACTACTCTGATCTATATACACTACACTCTGAGACTACACTGATCTATATACACTACACTGTGAGACTACACTGATTAATGTACACTACACAGTGAGACTACACTGATCTATGTACGCTACACTGTGAGACTACACTGATCTATATACACTACACTATGAGACTACTCTGATCTATATACACTACACTGTGAGACTACACTGATCTTTGTACACTACACTGTGAGACTACACTGATCTATTTACACTACACTGTGAGACTACACTGATCTACATATACTACACTGTGAGACTACACTTATCTATATACACTACACTGTGAGACTACACTGATCTACATACACTACACTGTGAGACTACTCTGATCTATATACACTACACTGAGACTATTCTGATGTATATACACTACACTCTGAGACTACACTGATCTATATACACTACACTGTGAGACTACACTGATTAATGTACACTACACAGTGAGACTACACTGATCTATGTACACTACACTGTGAGACTACACTGATCTATATACACTACACTATGAGACTACTCTGATCTATATACACTACACTGTGAGACTACACTGATCTTTGTACACTACACTGTGAGACTACACTGATCTATTTACACTACACTGTGAGACTACACTGATCTACATATACTACACTGCGAGACTACACTGATCTATATACACTACACTGTGAGACTACACTGATCTACATACACTACACTGTGAGACTACACTGATCTATATACACTGCACTGTGAGACTACACTGATCTATGTACACTACACTGTGAGACTACACTGATCTAAGTAGACTACACTGTGAGACTACACTGATCTACATACACTACACTGTGAGACTACTCTGATCTATATACACTACACTGTGAGACTACACTGATCTATATATACTACACTGTGAGACTACACTGATCTATATGCACTACATTGTGAGACTACACTGGTCTATATACACTACACTGTGAGACTACTCTGATCTATATACACTACACTGTGAGACTACACTGATCTATATACACTACACTGTGAGACTACTCTGATCTATATACACTACACTCTGAGACTACACTGGTCTACATACACTACACTATGAGACTACACTGAACTATATACACTACACTGTGAGACTACACTGAACTATATACACTACACTGTGAGACTACACTGATCTATATACACTGCACTGTGAGACTACACTGATCTACATACATTACACAATGAGACTACACTGATCTATGTACACTACACTGTGAGACTACACTGATCTATGTACACTACACTGTGAGACTACACTGATCTACATACACTACACTATGAGACTAGACTGAACTATATACACTACACTGTGAGACTACACTGATCTACATATACTACACTGTGAGACTACACTGATCTATATACACTACACTGTGAGACTACACTGATCTACATACACTACACTGTGAGACTACACTGATCTATATACACTACACTGACACTACAATGATCTATATACACTACACTCTGAAACTACACTGATCTATATACACTACACTGTGAGACTACACTGATCTATGTACACTACACTGTGAGACTACACTGATCTATACACACTACACTGTGAGACTACACTGATCTATATACACTACACTGTGAGACTTCTCTGATCTATGTACACTACACTGTGAGGCTACACTGATCTATATACACTACACTGTGAGACTACACTGATATATGTACACTACACTGTGAGACTACACCGATCTATATACACTACACTGCGAGACTACACTGATCTATGTACACTACACTGTGAGACTACACTGATCTATGTACACTACACTGTGAGACTACACTGATCAATATACACTACACTTTGAGACTACTCTGATCTATATACACTACACTGTGAGACTACACTGATCTATGTACACTACACTGTGAGACTACACTGATCTATGTACACTACACTGTGAGACTACACTGATCTATATACACTCCACTGTGAGACTACACTGATCTATGTACACTACACTGTGAGACTACACTGATCTATATACACTATACTATGAGACTACTCTGATCTATATACACTACACTGTGAGACTACACTGATCTTTGTACACTACACTGTGAAACTACACTGGTCTATATACACTACACTGTGAGACTACACTGATCTACATATACTACACTGTGAGACTACACTGATCTATATACAATACACTGTGAGACTACACTGATCTACATACACTACACTGCGAGACTACACTGATCTATATACACTGCACTGTGAGACTACACTGATCTATGTACACTACACTGTGAGACTACACTGATCTATGTACACTACACTGTGAGACTACACTGATCTACATACACTACACTGTTAGACTACTCTGATCTATATACACTACACTCTGAGACTACACTGATATACATACACTACACTATGAGACTACACTGAACTATATACACTACACTGTGAGAGTACACTGAACTATATACACTACACTGTGAGACTACACTGATCTACATACACTACACTATGAGATTAATCTGATCTATGTACACTACATTGTGAGACTACACTGATCTATATACACTACACTGTGAGACTACACTGATTTATCTACTCTACACTGTGAGACTACACTGATCTATATACACTACACTGTGAGACTACACTGATCTATATACACTGCACTGTAAGACTATACTGATCTACATACATTACACAGTGAGACTACACTGATCTATGTACACTACACTGTGAGACTACACTGATCTATGTACACTACACTGTGAGACTACACTGATCTACATACACTTCACTGTGAAACTACACTGATCTATATACACTACAATGTGAGACTACACTCATCTATACACTACACTGTGAGACTACACTGATCTGTGTACACTACACTGTGAGACTACACTGATCTACATACACTACACTATGAGACTACACTGATCTATGCACACTACTCTGTGAGACTACACTGATCTATGTAAAGTACACTGTGAGACTACACTGATCTACATACACTACACTGTGAGACTACACTGATCTACATTCACTACACTGTGAGATTACACTGATCTATATACACTACTCTGTGAGACTACACTGATCTATGTACACTACACTGTGAGACTACACTGATCTATATACACTACACTGTGAGACTACACTGATCTACATACTCTACACTGTGAAACTACACTGATCTACATACACTACACTGTGAGACTACACTCACCTATATACACTACACTGTGAGACTACACTGATCTATGTACACTACACTGTGAGACTACACTGATCTACATACATTTCACTATGAAACTACACTGATCTATATACACTACACTGTGAGACTACACTGATCTACATACTCTACACTGTGAAACTACACTGATCTACATACACTACACTGTGAGACTACACTCACCTATATACACTACACTGTGAGACTACACTGATCTATGTTAAACTACACTCTGAGACTACACTGATCTACATACACTACACTGTGAGACTACACTGATCTACATTCACTACACTGTGAGATTACACTGATCTATATACACTACTCTGTGAGACTACACTGATCTATGTACACTACACTGTGAGACTACACTGATCTATATACACTACTCTCTGAGACTACACTGATCTATGTACACTACACTGTGAGACTACACTGATCTACATACACTACAGTGTGTGACTACACTCACCTATATACACTACACTGTGAGACTACACTGATCTATGTACACTACACTGTGAGACTACACTGATCTACATACATTTCACTATGAAACTACACTGATCTATATACACTACACTGTGAGACTACACTGATCTATACAGTACACTGTGAGACTACACTGACCTCTGTCAACTACACTGTGAGACTACACTGATCTACATACACTACACTGTGAGACTACACTGATTTATATACACTACTCTGTGAGACTACACTGATCTATGTACACTACACTGTGAGACTACACTGATCTACATACACTACACTGTGAGACTACACTGATCTATATACACTACACTGTGAGACTACACTGATCTATATACACTACTCTGTGAGACTACACTGATCTATGTACACTACACTGTGAGACTACACTGATCTACATACACTACACTGTGAGACTACACTGATTTATATACACTACTCTGTGAGACTACACTGATCTATGTACACTACACTGTGAGACTACACTGATCTACATACACTACACTGTGAGACTACACTGATCTATATACACTACACTGTGAGACTACACTGATCTATATACACTACTCTGTGAGACTACACTGATCTATGTACACTACACTGAGAGACTACACTGATCTACATACACTACGCTGTGAAACTACACTGATCTATGCACTACACTGTGAGACTACACTGATCTACATACACTACACTGAGACTACTCTGATCTATATACACTACACTCAGAGACTACACTGATCTATATACACTACACTGTGAGACTACACTGATTAATGTACACTACACAGTGAGACTACACTGATCTATGTACACTACACTGTGAGACTACACTGATCTTTGTACACTACACTGTGAGACTACACTGATCTATGCACACTACTCTGTGAGACTACACTGATCTATGTAAACTACACTGTGAGACTACACTGATCTACATACACTACACTGTGAGACTACACTGATCTACATTCACTACACTGTGAGATTACACTGATCTATATACACTACTCTGTGAGACTACACTGATCTATGTACACTACACTGTGAGACTACACTGATCTATATACACTACACTGTGAGACTACACTGATCTACATACTCTACGCTGTGAAACTACACTTATCTACATACACTACACTGTGAGACTACACTGATCTATATACACTACTCTGTGAGACTACACTGATCTATGTACACTACACTGTGAGACTACACTGATATATAAACACTACTCTCTGAGACTACACTGATCTATGTACACTACACTGTGAGACTGCACTGATCTACATACACTACAGTGTGAGACTACACTCACCTATATACACTACACTGTGAGACTACATTGATCTATGTGCACTACACTGTGAGACTACACTGATCTACATACATTTCACTATGAAACTACACTGATCTATATACACTACACTGTGAGACTACACTGATCTATACAGTACACTGTGAGACTACACTGACCTCTGTCCACTACACTGTGAGACTACACTGATCTACATACACTACACTGTGAGACTACACTGATTTATATACACTACTTTGTGAGACTACACTGATCTATGTACACTACACTGTGAGACTACACTGATCTACATACACTACACTGTGAGACTACACTGATCTATATACACTACACTGTGAGACTACACTGATCTATATACACTAATCTGTGAGACTACACTGATCTATGTACACTACACTGTGAGACTACACTGATCTATATACACTACACTGAGAGACTACACTGATCTACATACACTACGCTGTGAAACTACACTGATATATGCACTACACTGTGAGACTACACTGATCTACATACACTACACTGAGACTACTCTGATCTATATACACTACACTCTGAGACTACACTGATCTATATACACTACACTGTGAGACTACACTGATTAATGTACACTACACAGCGAGACTACACTGATCTATGTTCACTACACTGTGAGACTACACTGATCTATATACACTACACTATGAGACTACTCTGATCTATATACACTACACTGTGAGACTACACTGATCTTTGTACACTGCACTGTGAGACTACACTGATCTATTTACACTACACTGTGAGACTACACTGATCTACATATACTACACTGTGAGACTACACTGATCTATATACACTACACTGTGAGACTACACTGATCTACATACACTACACTGTGAGACTACTCTGATCTATATACACTACACTGAGACTATTCTGATGTATATACACTACACTCTGAGACTACACTGATCTATATACACTACACTGTGAGACTACACTGATTAATGTACACTACACAGTGAGACTACACTGATCTATGTACACTACACTGTGAGACTACACTGATCTATATACACTACACTATGAGACTACTCTGATCTATATACACTACACTGTGAGACTACACTGATCTTTGTACACTACACTGTGAGACTACACTGATCTATTTACACTACACTGTGAGACTACACTGATCTACATATACTACACTGTGAGACTACACTGATCTATATACACTACACTGTGAAACTACACTGATCTACATACACTACACTGTGAGACTACACTGATCTATATACACTGCACTGTGAGACTACACTGATCTATGTACACTACACTGTGAGACTACACTGATCTAAGTACACTACACTGTGAGACTACACTGATCTACATACACTACACTGTGAGACTACACTGATCTATATGCACTACATTGTGAGACTACACTGGTCTATATACACTACACTGTGAGACTACTCTGATCTATATACACTACACTCTGAGACTACACTGATCTATATACACTACACTGTGAGACTACACTGATCTATATACACTACACTGTGAGACTACTCTGATCTATATACACTACACTCTGAGACTACACTGATCTACATACACTACACTATGAGACTACACTGAACTATATACACTACACTGTGAGACTACACTGAACTATATACACTACACTGTGAGACTACACTGATCTATATACACTGCACTGTGAGACTACACTGATCTACATACATTACACAGTGAGACTACACTGATCTCTGTACACTACACTGTGAGACTACACTGATCTATGTACACTACACTGTGAGACTACACTGATCTACATACACTACACTATGAGACTACACTGAACTATATACACTACACTGTGAGACTACACTGATCTACATATACTACACTGTGAGACTACACTGATCTATATACACTACACTGTGAGACTACACTGATCTACATACACTACACTGTGAGACTACACTGATCTATATACACTACACTGACACTACAATGATCTATATACACTACACTGTGAGACTACACTGATCTATATACACTACACTGTGAGACTACACTGATCTATGTACACTACACTGTGAGACTACACCGATCTATATACACTACACTGCGAGACTACACTGATCTATGTACACTACACTGTGAGACTACACTGATCTATGTACACTACACTGTGAGACTACACTGATCAATATACACTACACTTTGAGACTACTCTGATCTATATACACTACACTGTGAGACTACACTGATCTATGTACACTACACTGTGAGACTACACTGATCTATGTACACTACACTGTGAGACTACACTGATCTATATACACTCCACTGTGAGACTACACTGATCTATGTACACTACACTGTGAGACTACACTGATCTATATACACTATACTATGAGACTACTCTGATCTATATACACTACACTGTGAGACTACACTGATCTTTGTACACTGCACTGTGAAACTACACTGGTCTATATACACTACACTGTGAGACTACACTGATCTACATATACTACACTGTGAGACTACACTGATCTATATACACTACACTGTGAGACTACACTGATCTACATACACTACACTGTGAGACTACACTGATCTATATACACTGCACTGTGAGACTACACTGATCTATGTACACTACACTGTGAGACTACACTGATCTATGTACACTACACTGTGAGACTACACTGATCTACATACACTACACTGTGAGAATACTCTGATCTATATACACTACACTGTGAGACTACACTGTGAGACTACACTGATCTATATGCACTACATTGTGAGACTACACTGACCTATATACACTACACTGTGAGACTACTCTGATCTATATACACTACACTGTGAGACTACACTGATCTATATACACTACACTGTTAGACTACTCTGATCTATATACACTACACTCTGAGACTACACTGATATACATACACTACACTATGAGACTACACTGAACTATATACACTACACTGTGAGAGTACACTGAACTATATACACTACACTGTGAGACTACACTGATCTACATACACTACACTATGAGACTAATCTGATCTATGTACACTACATTGTGAGACTACACTGATCTATATACACTACACTGTGAGACTACACTGATTTATCTACTCTACACTGTGAGACTACACTGATCTATATACACTACACTGTGAGACTACACTGATCTATATACACTGCACTGTAAGACTACACTGATCTACATACATTACACAGTGAGACTACACTGATCTATGTACACTACACTGTGAGACTACACTGATCTATGTACACTACACTGTGAGACTACACTGATCTACATACACTTCACTGTGAAACTACACTGATCTATATACACTACAATGTGAGACTACACTCATCTATACACTACACTGTGAGACTACACTGATCTGTGTACACTACACTGTGAGACTACACTGATCTACATACACTACACTGTGAGACTACACTGATCTATGCACACTACTCTGTGAGACTACACTGATCTATGTAAACTACACTGTGAGACTACACTGATCTACATACACTACACTGTGAGACTACACTGATCTACATTCACTACACTGTGAGATTACACTGATCTATATACACTACTCTGTGAGACTACACTGATCTATGTACACTACACTGTGAGACTACACTGATCTATGTACACTACACTGTGAGACTACACTGATCTACATACATTTCACTATGAAACTACACTGATCTATATACACTACACTGTGAGACTACACTGATCTACATACTCTACACTGTGAAACTACACTGATCTACATACACTACACTGTGAGACTACACTCACCTATATACACTACACTGTGAGACTACACTGATCTATGTACACTACACTGTGAGACTACACTGATCTACATACATTTCACTATGAAACTACACTGATCTATATACACTACACTGTGAGACTACACTGATCTACATACTCTACACTGTGAAACTACACTGATCTACATACACTACACTGTGAGACTACACTCACCTATATACACTACACTGTGAGACTACACT
Organism: Cherax quadricarinatus; assembly: GCF_038502225.1. NCBI lineage: Eukaryota > Metazoa > Arthropoda > Malacostraca > Decapoda > Parastacidae > Cherax > Cherax quadricarinatus. The sequence continues at coordinate 30,044,298 of NC_091338.1, forward strand.
GATCTATGTAAACTACACTGTGAGACTACACTGATCTACATACACTACACTGTGAGACTACACTGATCTACATTCACTACACTGTGAGATTACACTGATCTATATACACTACTCTGTGAGACTACACTGATCTATGTACACTACACTATGAGACTACACTGATCTATATACACTACTCTCTGAGACTACACTGATCTATGTACACTACACTGTGAGACTACACTGATCTACATACACTACAGTGTGAGACTACACTCACCTATATACACTACACTGTGAGACTACACTGATCTATGTACACTACACTGTGAGACTACACTGATCTACATACATTTCACTATGAAACTACACTGATCTATATACACTACACTGTGAGACTACACTGATCTATACAGTACACTGTGAGACTACACTGACCTCTGTCAACTACACTGTGAGACTACACTGATCTACATACACTACACTGTGAGACTACACTGATTTATATACACTACTCTGTGAGACTACACTGATCTATGTACACTACACTGTGAGACTACACTGATCTACATACACTACACTGTGAGACTACACTGATCTATATACACTACACTGTGAGACTACACTGATCTATATACACTACTCTGTGAGACTACACTGATCTATGTACACTACACTGAGAGACTACACTGATCTACATACACTACGCTGTGAAACTACACTGATCTATGCACTACACTGTGAGACTACACTGATCTACATACACTACACTGAGACTACTCTGATCTATATACACTACACTCAGAGACTACACTGATCTATATACACTACACTGTGAGACTACACTGATTAATGTACACTACACAGTGAGACTACATTGATCTATGTACACTACACTGTGAGACTACACTGATCTTTGTACACTACACTGTGAGACTACACTGATCTATATACACTACACTGTGAGACTACACTGATCTACATATACTACACTGTGAGACTACACTGATCTATATACACTACACTGTGAGACTACACTGATCTACATACACTACACTGTGAGACTACACTGATCTATATACACTGCACTGTGAGACTACACTGATCTATGTACACTACACTGTGAGACTACACTGATCTATGTAAACTACACTGTGAGACTACACTGATCTACATACACTACACTGTGAGACTACTCTGATCTATATACACTACACTGTGAGACTACACTGATCTATATATACTACACTGTGAGACTACACTGATCTATATGCACTACATTGTGAGACTACACTGATCTATATACACTACACTGTGAGACTACTCTGATCTATATACACTACACTGTGAGACTACACTGATTTATCTACTCTACACAGTGAGACTACACTGATCTATATACACTACACTGTGAGACTACACTGATCTATATACACTACACTGTTAGACTACTCTGATCTATATACACTACACTCTGAGACTACACTGATATACATACACTACACTGTGAGAGTACACTGAACTATATACACTACACTGTGAGACTACACTGATCTACATACACTACACTATGAGACTAATCTGATCTATGTACACTACATTGTGAGACTACACTGATCTATATACACTACACTGTGAGACTACACTGATTTATCTACTCTACACTGTGAGACTACACTGTTCTATATACACTGCACTGTAAGACTACACTGATCTACATACATTACACAGTGAGACTACACTGATCTATGTACACTACACTGTGAGACTACACTGATTTATCTACTCTACACTGTGAGACTACACTGATCTATATACACTGCACTGTAAGACTACACTGATCTACATACATTACACAGTGAGACTACACTGATCTATGTACACTACACTGTGAGACTACACTGATCTATGTACACTACACTGTGAGACTACACTGATCTACATACACTTCACTGTGAAACTACACTGATCTATATACACTACAATGTGAGACTACACTCATCTATACACTACACTGTGAGACTACACTGATCTGTGTACACTACACTGTGAGACTACACTGATCTACATACACTACACTGTGAGACTACACTGATCTATGCACACTACTCTGTGAGACTACACTGATCTATGTAAACTACACTGTGAGACTACACTGATCTACATACACTACACTGTGAGACTACACTGATCTACATTCACTACACTGTGAGATTACACTGATCTATATACACTACTCTGTGAGACTACACTGATCTATGTACACTACACTGTGAGACTACACTGATCTATGTACACTACACTGTGAGACTACACTGATCTACATACATTTCACTATGAAACTACACTGATCTATATACACTACACTGTGAGACTACACTGATCTACATACTCTACACTGTGAAACTACACTGATCTACATACACTACACTGTGAGACTACACTCACCTATATACACTACACTGTGAGACTAAACTGATCTATGTACACTACACTGTGAGACTACACTGATCTACATACATTTCACTATGAAACTACACTGATCTATATACACTACACTGTGAGACTACACTGATCTACATACTCTACACTGTGAAACTACACTGATCTACATACACTACACTGTGAGACTACACTCACCTATATACACTACACTGTGAGACTACACTGATCTATGTAAACTACACTGTGAGACTACACTGATCTACATACACTACACTGTGAGACTACACTGATCTACATTCACTACACTGTGAGATTACACTGATCTATATACACCACTCTGTGAGACTACACTGATCTATGTACACTACACTGTGAGACTACACTGATCTATATACACTACTCTCTGAGACTACACTGATCTATGTACACTACACTGTGAGACTACACTGATCTACATACACTACAGTGTGAGACTACACTCACCTATATACACTACACTGTGAGACTACACTGATCTATGTACACTACACTGTGAGACTACACTGATCTACATACATTTCACTATGAAACTACACTGATCTATATACACTACACTGTGAGACTACACTGATCTATACAGTACACTGTGAGACTACACTGACCTCTGTCAACTACACTGTGAGACTACACTGATCTACATACACTACACTGTGAGACTACACTGATTTATATACACTACTCTGTGAGACTACACTGATCTATGTACACTACACTGTGAGACTACACTGATCTACATACACTACACTGTGAGACTACACTGATCTATATACACTACACTGTGAGACTACACTGATCTATATACACTACTCTGTGAGACTACAATGATCTATGTACACTACACTGAGAGACTACACTGATCTACATACACTACGCTGTGAAACTACACTGATCTATGCACTACACTGTGAGACTACACTGATCTACATACACTACACTGAGACTACTCTGATCTATATACACTACACTCAGAGACTACACTGATCTATATACACTACACTGTGAGACTACACTGATTAATGTACACTACACAGTGAGACTACATTGATCTATGTACACTACACTGTGAGACTACACTGATCTTTGTACACTACACTGTGAGACTACACTGATCTATATACACTACACTGTGAGACTACACTGATCTACATATACTACACTGTGAGACTACACTGATCTATATACACTACACTGTGAGACTACACTGATCTACATACACTACACTGTGAGACTACACTGATCTATATACACTGCACTGTGAGACTACACTGATCTATGTACACTACACTGTGAGACTACACTGATCTATGTACACTACACTGTGAGACTACACTGATCTACATACACTACACTGTGAGACTACTCTGATCTATATACACTACACTGTGAGACTACACTGATCTATATATACTACACTGTGAGACTACACTGATCTATATGCACTACATTGTGAGAGTACACTGATCTATATACACTACACTGTGAGACTACTCTGATCTATATACACTACACTGTGAGACTACACTGATTTATCTACTCTACACAGTGAGACTACACTGTTCTATATACACTACACTGTGAGACTACACTGATCTATATACACTACACTGTTAGACTACTCTGATCTATATACACTACACTCTGAGACTACACTGATATACATACACTACACTATGAGACTACACTGAACTATATACACTACACTGTGAGAGTACACTGAACTATATACACTACACTGTGAGACTACACTGATATACATACACTACACTATGAAACTAATCTGATCTATGTACACTACATTGTGAGACTACACTGATCTATATACACTACACTGTGAGACTACACTGATTTATCTACTCTACACTGTGAGACTACACTGATCTATATACACTACACTGTGAGACTACACTGATCTATATACACTGCACTGTAAGACTACACTGATCTACATACATTACACAGTGAGACTACACTGATCTATGTACACTACACTGTGAGACTACACTGATCTATGTACACTACACTGTGAGACTACACTGATCTACATACACTTCACTGTGAAACTACACTGATCTATATACACTACAATGTGAGACTACACTCATCTATACACTACACTGTGAGACTACACTGATCTGTGTACACTACACTGTGAGACTACACTGATCTACATACACTACACTGTGAGACTACACTGATCTATGCACACTACTCTGTGAGACTACACTGATCTATGTAAACTACACTGTGAGACTACACTGATCTACATACACTACACTGTGAGACTACACTGATCTACATTCACTACACTGTGAGATTACACTGATCTATATACACTACTCTGTGAGACTACACTGATCTATGTACACTACACTGTGAGACTACACTGATCTATGTACACTACACTGTGAGACTACACTGATCTACATACATTTCACTATGAAACTACACTGATCTATATACACTACACTGTGAGACTACACTGATCTACATACTCTACACTGTGAAACTACACTGATCTACATACACTACACTGTGAGACTTCACTCACCTATATACACTACACTGTGAGACTACACTGATCTATGTACACTACACTGTGAGACTACACTGATCTACATACATTTCACTATGAAACTACACTGATCTATATACACTACACTGTGAGACTACACTGATCTACATACTCTACACTGTGAAACTACACTGATCTACATACACTACACTGTGAGACTACACTCACCTATATACACTACACTGTGAGACTACACTGATCTATGTAAACTACACTGTGAGACTACACTGATCTACATACACTACACTGTGAGACTACACTGATCTACATTCACTACACTGTGAGATTACACTGATCTATATACACTACTCTGTGAGACTACACTGATCTATGTACACTACACTGTGAGACTACACTGATCTACATACACTACAGTGTGAGACTACACTCACCTATATACACTACACTGTGAGACTACACTGATCTATGTACACTACACTGTGAGACTACACTGATCTACATACATTTCACTATGAAACTACACTGATCTATATACACTACACTGTGAGACTACACTGATCTATACAGTACACTGTGAGACTACACTGACCTCTGTCAACTACACTGTGAGACTACACTGATCTACATACACTACACTGTGAGACTACACTGATTTATATACACTACTCTGTGAGACTACACTGATCTATGTACACTACACTGTGAGACTACACTGATCTACATACACTACACTGTGAGACTACACTGATCTATATACACTACACTGTGAAACTACACTGATCTATATACACTACTCTGTGAGACTACACTGATCTATGTACACTACACTGAGAGACTACACTGATCTACATACACTACGCTGTGAAACTACACTGATCTATGCACTACACTGTGAGACTACACTGATCTACATACACTACACTGAGACTACTCTGATCTATATACACTACACTCAGAGACTACACTGATCTATATACACTACACTGTGAGACTACACTGATTAATGTACACTACACAGTGAGACTACATTGATCTATGTACACTACACTGTGAGACTACACTGATCTTTGTACACTACACTGTGAGACTACACTGATCTATATACACTACACTGTGAGACTACACTGATCTACATATACTACACTGTGAGACTACACTGATCTATATACACTACACTGTGAGACTACACTGATCTACATACACTACACTGTGAGACTACACTGATCTATATACACTGCACTGTGAGACTACACTGATCTATGTACACTACACTGTGAGACTACACTGATCTATGTACACTACACTGTGAGACTACACTGATCTACATACACTACACTGTGAGACTACTCTGATCTATATACACTACACTGTGAGACTACACTGATCTATATATACTACACTGTGAGACTACACTGATCTATATGCACTACATTGTGAGACTACACTGATCTTTATACACTACACTGTGAGACTACTCTGATCTATATACACTACACTGTGAGACTACACTGATCTATACACACTACACTGTGAGACTACTCTTATCTATATACACTACACTCTGAGACTACACTGATCTACATACACTACACTATGAGACTACACTGAACTATATACACTACACTGTGAGACTACACTGAACTATATACACTACACTGTGAGACTACACTGATCTACATACAATACACTATGAGACTAATCTGATCTATGTACACTACATTGTGAGACTCTACTGATCTATATACACTACACTGTGAGACTACACTGATTTATCTACTCTACACAGTGAGACTACACTGATCTATATACATTACACTGTGAGACTACACTGATCTATATACACTGCACTGTGAGACTACACTGATCTACATACATTACACAGTGAGACTACACTGATCTATGTACACTACACTGTGAGACTACACTGATCTATGTACACTACATTGTGAGACTACACTGATCTACATACACTTCTCTGTGAAACTACACTGATCTATATACACTACAATGTGAGACTACACTGATCTATACACTACACTGTGAGACTACACTGATCTGTGTACACTACACTGTGAGACTACACTGATCTACATACACTACACTGTGAGACTACACTGATCTATGCACACTACTCTGTGAGACTACACTGATCTATGTAAACTACACTGTGAGACTACACTGATCTACATACACTACACTGTGAGACTACACTGATCTACATTCACTACACTGTGAGACTACACTGATCTATATACACTACTCTGTGAGACTACACTGATCTATGTACACTACACTGTGAGACTACACTGATCTATATACACTACACTGTGAGACTACACTGATCTACATACTCTACACTGTGAAACTACACTGATCTACATACACTACACTGTGAGACTACACTGATCTATATACACTACTCTGTGAGACTACACTGATCTATGTACACTACACTGTGAGACTACACTGATCTATATACACTACTCTCTGAGACTACACTGATCTATGTACACTACACTGTGAGACTACACTGATCTACATACACTACAGTGTGAGACTACACTCACCTATATACACTACACTGTGAGACTACACTGATCTATGTACACTACACTGTGAGACTACACTGATCTACATACATTTCACTATGAAACTACACTGATCTATATACACTACACTGTGAGACTACACTGATCTATACAGTACACTGTGAGACTACACTGACCTCTGTCCACTACACTGTGAGACTACACTGATCTACATACACTACACTGTGAGACTACACTGATTTATATACACTACTCTGTGAGACTACACTGATCTATGTACACTACACTGTGAGACTACACTGATCTACATACACTACACTGTGAGACTACACTGATCTATATACACTACACTGTGAGACTACACTGATCTATATACACTACTCTGTGAGACTACACTGATCTATGTACACTACACTGTGAGACTACACTGCTCTATATACACTACACTGAGAGACTACACTGATCTACATACACTACACTGTGAAACTACACTGATCTATGCACTACACTGTGAGATTACACTGATCTACATACACTACACTGAGACTACTCTGATCTATATACACTACACTCTGAGACTACACTGATCTATATACACTACACTGTGAGACTACACTGATTAATGTACACTACACAGTGAGACTACACTGATCTATATACATTACACTGTGAGACTACACTGATCTTTATACACTACACTGTGAGACTACTCTGATGTATATACACTACTCTCTGGGACTACACTGTGAGACTACACTGATCTATATGCACTACACTGTGAGACTACACTGATCTACATACACTACACTGTGAAACTACACTGATCTATATGTACTATACTGTGAGACTACTCTGATCTATATTCACTACACTGCGAGACTTTACTCACCTATATACACTACACTGTGAGAATATACTGATCTATATACACTACACTGTGAGACTACACTGTCCTATATGCACTACACTGTGAGACTACACTGATCTATATGTACTATACTGTGAGACTACACTGATCTATATGTACTATACTGTGAGACTACACTGACCTATATACACTACACTGTGAGACTACACTGTCCTATATGCACTACACTGTGAGACTACACTGATCTATATGTACTATACTGTGAGACTACACTGATCTATATGTACTATACTGTGAGACTACACTGATCTATATGTACTATACTGTGAGACTTCTCTGATCTATATTCACTACACTGCGAGACTACACTGACCTATATACACTACACTGTGAGACTACACTGACCTATATACACTACGCTGTGAGACTACACTGACCTATATACACTACACTGTGAGACTACACTGATCTGTATACACTACACTGTGAAGCTATACTCATCTATATACACTACACAGACCTATATACACTACACTGTGAGACTACACTGATCTATATATACTTCACTGTAAGGCTACACTGAAGCTACACTCATCTATAATCACTACACTGTGAGACTACACTTGTGTAGAAAATTTCTCCAGAAAGAGGAATATCGGCCCCTTTCAACCCCTTTCAGGCACCCTAAGGGACTTCAGTGACTTAGCCCTCCTGCAATGGGCAAATGGCGTATTGCCTCTGATCAATAATTGATTCCAAATGAAGGTACCAGTGTGTACCAGAGTGTACCAGAGTGTACCAGAGTGTACCAGAGTGTACCATAGTGTACCAGTGTGTACCATAGTGTACCATTGTGTACCAAAGTGTACCAGTGTGCACCAGAGTGTACCAGAGTGTAAAAGAGTGCACAAGAGTGTTCCAATGTGTTTCACAGTGTACCAGAGTGTGCTAGAGTGTACCAGTGTGTACCAGAGTGTATCAGTGTGTTCCAGAGCGCACCAGTGTATACAAGAATGTACCAGGGTGTACCAGAGTGTGCAAGTGTGTACCAGAGTGTTCGAGTGTGTACGAGAGTGTACGAGAGTGTACGAGAGTGTACGAGAGTGTACGAGAGTGTACGAGAGTGTACGAGAGTGCACGAGAGTGTACGAGAGTGTACGAGAGTGTACGAGAGTGTACGAGAGTGTACCAGCGTGTACCAGTGTGTACCGGAGTGAACCAGTGTGTAACAGAGTGTACCAGATTTTACCAATGTGTACCAGAGTGTACCAGTGTGTACAAGACTGTACCAGTGTGTAACAGAGTGTACCAGAGCGTACCAGTGTGTACCAGAGTGTACCAGAGTATAGCAGTGTGTACAAGAGTGTACCAGAGTGCACCAGAGCGTACCAGAGTGTACCAATGTGTTACAGAGTATACAAGAGTGTACCAGAGTGTACCAGTGTGTAACAGAGTGTACCAGAGTTTACGAGTGTGTATTAGAGTGTACCAGAGCGTACCAGTGTGTACCAGAGAGTACCAAAGTGTACCAGTGTACCAGAAATCACCAGAGTGTACCAGAGTGTACCAGAGTGTAACAGTGTGTACCAGAGTTTACCAAAGTGTACCAGTGTGTTCCAAAGTGTACCAGTGTGTACCAGAGTGTATCAGAGTGTAGCAGTGTGTACCAGAGTGTACCAGAGTGTACCAGTGTGTTCCAAAGTGTTCCAAAGAGTTCCATAGTGTACCAGAGTGTACCAGTGTGTACCATAGTGTACCAGAGTGAACCAGAGTGTATCAGTGTGTACCAGAGTGTACCAAAGTGTACCAGAGTGTACCAGAGTGTACCTGAGTGTACCAGTGTGTACCAGACAGTACCTGAGTGTACCAGAGTGTACCAGTGTGTACCAAAGTGTACCAGTGTGTACCAGAGTGCATCAGCGTGTACAATAGTGTACCAGAGTGTACCAGAGTGTACCAGATCGTTCCAGAAAGTACCAGTGTGTTCCAGAGTGTACCAGAGTGTACCAGAGTGTACCTGTGTGTACCAGAGTGTTCCAGAGTGTACCAGAGTATACCAGAGTGCACCAGAGTGTATCAGAGTGTACCAGAGTGTACCAATGTGTACCATAGTGTACATGTGTGTAGCAGAGTGTACCATAGTGTACCAGTGTGTTCCAGAGTATGCTAGAGCGTACAAGAGTGTACAAGTGTGTACCAGATTGTACCAGAGTGTACTAATGTGTACCAGAGTGTACCAGTGTGTACCAGAGTGTACCAGTGTGTAACAGAGTGTACCTGAGTGTACCAACGAGTACCAGAGTGTTCCAGTGTGTTCCAGAGTGTTCCTGAGTGTACCAGTGTGTACCAGAGTGTACCAGTGCGTAACAGAGTGTATAAGTGTGTACCAGAGTGTACCAGTATGTACCAGAGTGTACCAGTATATACCAGAGTGTACCAGTGTGTACCAGAGTTCACCAGAGTGTACCATGGTGTACCTGAGTGTACCAGTGTGTATCAGTGTGAACCAGTGTGTACCAGAGTGTACCAGAGTGTACCTTGGTGTACCAGAGTGTACCAGTGTGTAGCAGAGTGCACCAGTGTGTACCAGAGTGTACCAGAGTGTACCAGTGTGTCCCATAGAGCACCCTAGTGTACCCTAGTGTACCAGAGTGTACCAGAGTGTACCAGTGTATTCCAGAGTATACCTGAGTGTACCTGAGTGTACCTGAGTGTACCAGTGTGTAATAGAGTGTACCAGTCTGTATCAGAGTGTACAAGAGTGTACCAGTGTGTACCAGAGTGTACCAATGTGTACCAGAGTGTACCAGTGTATACCAGAGTGTACCAGAGTGTACCAGTGTGAAATAGAGTGTACCAGTGTGTACCAGAGTTTATAAGAGTGTATCAGAGTGTACCAGAGTGCTCTAGAATGTACCAGAGTGTACCAGAGACCACCAGTGTGTACCAGAGTGTACCAGTGTATACCAGAGTGTTCCAGTGTATACCAGAGAGTACCAGAGTGTATCAGTGTGTAATAGAGTATACCAGAGTGTACCAGAGTGTATCAGAGTGTATCAGTGTATACCAGAGTGCACCAGAGTGAACCAGAGTGCACCAGAGACCGCCAGAGTGTACCAGAGTGTACCAGAGTGTACCAGAGTGTACCAGAGTGTACCAGTGTATTCCAGAGTATACCTGAGTGTGCCAGAGTGTACCAGTGAGTAATAGAGTGTACCAGTGTGTATCAGAGAGTACCAGAGTGTACCAGTGTGTACCAGAGTGTGCCAATGTGTACCAGAGTGTACCAGTGTATAAAAGAGTGTACCAGAGTGTACCAGTGTGCAATAGAGTGTACCAGTGTGTACCAGAGTTTATCAGAGTGTATCAGTGTGTACCAGAGTGCACCAGAGTGTACCAGAGTGTACCAGAGACCACCAGAGTGTACCAGAGTGTACCAGAGTGTACCAGTGTATACCAGAGTGTACCAGTGTGTGCCAGAGTGTACCAGTGTATACCAGAGTGTACCAGAGTGTACCAGTGTGTAATAGAGTGTACCAGTGTGTACCAGAGTGTATCAGAGTGTATCAGTGTGTACCAGAGTGCACCAGAGTGAACCAGAGTGTACCAGAGACCACCAGAGTGTACCAGAGTGTACCAGAGTGTACCAGAGTGTACCAATGTTTACCAGAGTGTACCAGAGTGTACCAGATTGTGCCAGAGTGAACCAGTGTGTTCCAGAGTATACCTGAGTGTACCAGAGTGTACCAATGTGTACCAGAGTGTACCAGTGTGCACCAGTGTGCACCAGAGTGTACCAGTGTTTATCAGAGTGTACCAGTGAGTACCAGAGTGTACCAGTGTGTACAAGAGTGTACCAGAGTGTACCAGTGTGTGCCAGAGTGTACCAGTGTGCACCAGAGTGTACCAGAGTGTACCAGAGTGTACCAGAATGCACCAGAGTGTACCAGAGTGTACCAGAGAGCACTAGAGTGTACCAGAGTGTACCAGAGTGTACCCGTGTATACCAGAGCGTACCAGAGTGTATCAGAGTATACCAGAGTGTACCAGTGTGTTCCAGAGTATACCTGAGTGTACCAGAGTGTACCAGTGTGTACCAGTGTGTACCACAGTTCACAAGAGTGTACCAGAGTGTATCAGAGTGTGCCAGTGTGTACCAGAGTGTATCAGTGTGTACCAGAGTGAACCAGTGTGTAACAGAGTGTACCAGATTTTACCAATGTGTACCAGAGAGTACAAGTGTGTACAAGACTGTACCAGTGTGTAACAGAGTGTACCAGAGCGTACCAGTGTGTACCAGAGTGTACCAGAGTATAGCAGTGTGTACCAGAGTGTACCAGAGTGCACCAGAGCGTACCAGAGTGTACCAATGTGTTACAGAGTATACAAGAGTGTACCAGAGTGTACCAGTGTGTAACAGAGTGTACCAAGTTTACGAGTGTGTATTAGAGTGTACCAGAGCGTACCAGTGTGTACCAGAGAGTACCAAAGTGTACCAGAGTGTACCAGAAATCACCAGAGTGTACCAGAGTGTACCAGAGTGTAACAGTGTGTACCAGAGTGTACCTGAGTGTACCTGAGTGTACCAGTGTGTACCAGAGTTTACCAAAGTGTACCAGTGTGTTCCAAAGTGTACCAGTGTGTACCAGAGTGTATCAGAGTGTAGCAGTGTGTACCAGAGTGTACCAGAGTGTACCAGTGTGTTCCAAAGTGTTCCAAAGAGTTCCATAGTGTACCAGAGTGTACCAGTGTGTACCATAGTGTACCAGAGTGAACCAGAGTGTATCAGTGTGTACCAGAGTGTACCAAAGTGTACCAGAGTGTACCAGAGTGTACCTGAGTGTACCAGTGTGTACCAGACAGTACCTGAGTGTACCAGAGTGTACCAGTGTGTACCAGAGTGTACCAGTGTGTACCAGAGTGCATCAGCGTGTACCATAGTATACCAGAGTGTACCAGAGTGTACCAGATCGTTCCAGAAAGTACCAGTGTGTTCCAGAGTGTACCAGAGTGTACCATAGTGTACCTGTGTGTACCAGAGTGTTCCAGAGTGTACCAGAGTATACCAGAGCGCACCAGAGTGTATCAGAGTGTACCAGAGTGTACCAGTGTGTACCATAGTGTACATGTGTGTAGCAGAGTGTACCATAGTGTACCAGTGTGTTCCAGAGTATGCTAGAGCGTACAAGAGTGTACAAGTGTGTACCAGATTGTACCAGAGTGTACTAATGTGTACCAGAGTGTACAAGTGTGTACCAGAGTGTACCAGTGTGTAACAGAGTGCACCACAGTTTACCAACGAGTACAAGAGTGTTCCAGTGTGTTCCTGAGTGTACCAGTGTGTACCAGAGTGTACCAGTGCGTAACAGAGTGTATAAGTGTGTACCAGAGTGTACCAGTATGTACCAGAGTGAACCAGTATATACCAGAGTGTACCAGTGTGTACTAGAGTTCACCAGAGTGTACCATGGTGTACCTGAGTGTACCAGTGTGTATCAGTGTGTACCAGTGTGTACCAGAGTGTACCAGAGTGTACCTTGGTGTACCAGAGTGTACCAGTGTGTAGCAGAGTGCACCAGTGTGTACCAGAGTGTACCAGTGTGTCCCATAGAGCACCCTAGTGTACCCTAGTGTACCAGAGTGTACCAGAGTGTACGAGAGTGTACCAGTGTATTCCAGAGTATGCCTGAGTGTACCTGAGTGTACCAGTGTGTAATAGAGTGTACCAGTCTGCATCAGAGTGTACAAGAGTGTACCAGTGTGTACCAGAGTGTACCAATGTGTACCAGAGTGTACCAGTGTATACCAGAGTGTACCAGAGTGTACCAGTGTGAAATAGAGTGTACCAGTGTGTACCAGAGTTTATAAGAGTGTATCAGAGTGTACCAGAGTGCATCAGAGTGTACCAGAGTGTACCAGAGACCACCAGTGTGTACCAGAGTGTACCAGTGTATACCAGAGTGTTCCAGTGTATACCAGAGAGTACCAGAGTGTATCAGTGTGTAATAGAGTGTACCAGAGTGTACCAGAGTGTATCAGAGTGTATCAGTGTGTACCAGAGTGCACCAGAGTGAACCAGAGTGCACCAGAGACCGCCAGAGTGTACCAGAGTGTACCAGAGTGTACTAGAGTGTACCAGAGTGTACCAGTGTATTCCAGAGTATACCTGAGTGTGCCAGAGTGTACCAGTGAGTAATAGAGTGTACCAGTGTGTATCAGAGAGTACCAGAGTGTACCAGTGTGTACCAGAGTGTGCCAATGTGTACCAGAGTGTACCAGTGTATAAAAGAGTGTACCAGAGTGTACCAGTGTGTAATAGAGTGTACCAGTGTGTACCAGAGTTTATCAGAGTGTATCAGTGTGTACCAGAGTGCACCAGAGTGTACCAGAGTGTACCAGAGACCACCAGAGTGTACCAGAGTGTACCAGAGTGTACCAGTGTGTACCAGAGTGTACCAGTGTGTGCCAGAGTGTACCAGTGTATACCAGAGTGTACCAGAGTGTACCAGTGTGTAATAGAGTGTACCAGTGTGTACCAGAGTGTATCAGAGTGTATCAGTGTGTACCAGAGTGCACCAGAGTGAACCAGAGTGTACCAGAGACCACCAGAGTGTACCAGAGTGTACCAGAGTGTACCAATGTTTACCAGAGTGTACCAGAGTGTACCAGATTGTGCCAGAGTGAACCAGTGTGTTCCAGAGTATACCTGAGTGTACCAGAGTGTACCAATGTGTACCAGAGTGTACCAGTGTGCACCAGTGTGCACCAGAGTGTACCAGTGTTTATCAGAGTGTACCAGTGAGTACCAGAGTGTACCAGTGTGTACAAGAGTGTACCAGAGTGTACCAGTGAGTGCCAGAGTGTACCAGTGCGTACCAGAGTGTACCAGAGTGTACCAGTGTGTACCAGAATGCACCAGAGTGTACCAGAGTGTACCAGAGAGCACTAGAGTGTACCAGAGTGTACCAGAGTGTACCCGTGTATACCAGAGCGTACCAGAGTGTATCAGAGTTTACCAGAGTGTACCAGTGTGTTCCAGAGTATACCTGAGTGTACCAGAGTGTACCAGTGTGTACCAGAGTGCATCAGTGTGTACCCTAGTGTACCAGAGTGCACCATAGTGTACCACAGTGTACCAGTGTGTACCAGTGTGTACCACAGTTCACAAGAGTGTACCAGAGTGTATCAGAGTGTGCCAGTGTGTACCAGAGTGTACCAGTGTGTACCAGAGTGTACCAGAGCGTACTAGAGTGTACCAGTGTGTACCACAGTGCACAAGAGTATACCAGTGTGTGCCATAGTGTACCAGTGTGTACTAGAGTGTACCAGAGTGTACCAGTGTGTTCCAAAGTGTACCAGAGTGTTCCATAGTGTACCAGAGTGTACCAGTGTGTACCATAGTGTAACAGAGTGTACCAGAGTGTATCAGTGTGTACCAGAGTGTACCAGAGTGTACCAGAGTGTACCAGAGTGTACCTGAGTGTACCGGTGTGTACCAGAGTGTACCTGAGTGTACCAGAGTGTACCAGTGTGTACCAGAGTGTACCAGTGTGTACCAGAGTTCATCAACGTGTACCATAGTGTACCAGAGTGTACCAGAGTGTACCTGAGTGTACCAGAGTGTACCAGACCGTTCCAGAAGGTACCAGTGTGTTCCAGAGTGTACCAGAGTGTACCAGAGTGTTCCTGTGTGTACCAGAGTGTACCAGAGGGTACCAGTGTGCACCAGAGTGTTCCATAGAGTACCAGAGTAAACCAGAGTGCACCAGAGTGTATCAGAGTGTACCAGAGTGTACCAGTGTGTACCATAGTGTACCTGAGTGTAGCAGAGTGTACCATAGTGTACCAGTGTGTTCCAGAGTATGCTAGAGTGTACAAGAGTGTACAAGTGTGTACTAAATTGTACCAGAGTGTACTAATGTGTACCAGAGTGTACTAGTGTGTACCAGAGTGTACCAGTGTGTAACAGAGTGTACCAGAGTGTACGAACGTGAACCAGAGTGTACCAGTGTGTTCCAGAGTGTGCCAATGTGTACCAGAGTGTACCAGTGTATAAAAGAGTGTACCAGAGTGTACCAGTGTGTAATAGAGTGTACCAGTGTGTACCAGAGTTTATCAGAGTGTATCAGTGTGTACCAGAGTGCACCAGAGTGTACCAGAGTGTACCAGAGACCACCAGAGTGTACCAGAGTGTACCAGAGTGTACCAGTGTGTACCAGAGTGTACCAGTGTGTGCCAGAGTGTACCAGTGTATACCAGAGTGTACCAGAGTGTACCAGTGTGTAATAGAGTGTACCAGTGTGTACCAGAGTGTATCAGAGTTTATCAGTGTGTACCAGAGTGCACCAGAGTGAACCAGAGTGTACCAGAGACCACCAGAGTGTACCAGAGTGTACCAGAGTGTACCAGAGTGTACCAATGTTTACCAGAGTGTACCAGAGTGTACCAGATTGTGCCAGAGTGAACCAGTGTGTTCCAGAGTATACCTGAGTGTACCAGAGTGTACAAATGTGTACCAGAGTGTACCAGTGTGCACCAGTGTGTACCAGAGTGTACCAGTGTTTATCAGAGTGCACCAGTGAGTACCAGAGTGTACCAGTGTGTACAAGAGTGTACCAGAGTGTACCAGTGAGTGCCAGAGTGTACCAGTGCGTACCAGAGTGTACCAGAGTGTACCAGTGTGTACCAGAATGCACCAGAGTGTACCAGAGTGTACCAGAGAGCACTAGAGTGTACCAGAGTGTACCAGAGTGTACCCGTGTATACCAGAGCGTACCAGAGTGTATCAGAGTATACCAGAGTGTACCAGTGTGTTCCAGAGTATACCTGAGTGTACCAGAGTGTACCAGTGTGTACCAGAGTGCATCAGTGTGTACCCTAGTGTACCAGAGTGCACCAGAGTGTACCAGAGTGTACCAGTGTGTACCAGTGTGTACCACAGTTCACAAGAGTGTACCAGAGTGTATCAGAGTGTGCCAGTGTGTACCAGAGTGTACCAGTGTGTACCAGAGTGTACCAGAGCGTACTAGAGTGTACCAGTGTGTACCACAGTGCACAAGAGTATACCAGTGTGTGCCATAGTGTACCAGTGTGTACTAGAGTGTACCAGAGTGTACCAGTGTGTTCCAGAGTGTACCAGAGTGTTCCATAGTGTACCAGAGTGTACCAGTGTGTACCATAGTGTAACAGAGTGTACCAGAGTGTATCAGTGTGTACCAGAGTGTACCAGAGTGTACCAGAGTGTACCAGAGTGTACCTGAGTGTACCGGTGTGTACCAGAGTGTACCTGAGTGTACCAGAGTGTACCAGTGTGTACCAGAGTGTACCAGTGTGTACCAGAGTTCATCAACGTGTACCATAGTGTACCAGAGTGTACCAGAGTGTACCTGAGTGTATCAGAGTGTACCAGACCGTTCCAGAAGGTACCAGTGTGTTCCAGAGTGTACCAGAGTGTACCAGAGTGTTCCTGTGTGTACCAGAGTGTACCAGAGGGTACCAGTGTGCACCAGAGTGTTCCATAGTGTACCAGAGTAAACCAGAGTGCACCAGAGTGTATCAGAGTGTACCAGAGTGTACCAGTGTGTACCATAGTGTACCTGAGTGTAGCAGAGTGTACCATAGTGTACCAGTGTGTTCCAGAGTGTGCTAGAGTGTACAAGAGTGTACAAGTGTGTACTAGATTGTACCAGAGTGTACTAATGTGTACCAGAGTGTACTAGTGTGTACCAGAGTGTACCAGTGTGTAACAGAGTGTACCAGAGTGTACGAACGTGAACCAGAGTGTACCAGTGTGTTCCAGAGTGTACCTGAGTGTACCAGTGTGTACCAGAGTGTACCAGTGTGTAACAGAGTGTATAAGTGTGTACCAGAGTGTACCAGTATGTACCAGAGTGTACCAGTATATACCAGAGTGTACCAGTGTGTACCAGAGTGTACCAGAGTGTACCATGGTGTAAAAGAGTGTACCAGTGTGTATCAGTGTGTATCAGTGTGTACCAGAGTGTACCAGAGTATACCATGGTGTACCAGAGTGTACCAGTGTGTAGCAGAGTGTACCAGTGTACCAGAGTGCACCAGAGTGTACCAGTGTGTCCCATAGAGCACCCTAGTGTACCAGAGTGTACCAGAGTGTACCAGCGTATTCCAGAGTATACCTGAGTGTACCAGAGTGTACCAGTGTGTAATAGAGTGTACCAGTCTATATCAGAGTGTACGAGAGTGTACCAGTTTGTACCAGATTGTACCAATGTGTACCAGAGTGTACCAGTGTATACCAGAGTGTACCAGAGTGTACCAGTGTGTAATAGAGTGTACCAGTGTGTACCAGAGTGTACCAATGTGTACCAGAGTGCACCAGTGTATACCAGAGTGTGCCAGAGTGTACCAGTGTGTAATAGAGTGTATCAGTGTGTACCAGAGTGCACCAGAGTGTACCAGAGTGTACGAGAGACCACCAGAGTGTACCAGAGTGTACCAGAGTGTACCAGTGTGTACCAGAGTGTACCAGTGTGTACCAGAGTGTACCAGTGTATATCAGAGTGTACCTGAGTGTACCAGTGTGTAATAGAGTGTTCCAGTGTGTACCAGAGTGTATCAGAGTGTATCAGTGTGTACCAGAGTGAACCAGAGTGTACCAGAGACCCCCAGAGTGTACCATAGTGTACCAGAGTGTACCAGAGTGTACCAGTGTTTTCCAGAGTATACCTGAGTGTACCAGAGTGTACCAGTGTGAAATAGAGTGTACCAGTGTGTATCAGAGTGTACCAGAGTGTACCAGTGTGCACCTGAGTGTACCAGTGTGTACCAGAGTGTACCAGTGTATACCAGAGTGTACCAGAGTGTACCAGTGTGTAATAGAGTGTACCAGTGTGTACCAGAGTGTATCAGAGTGTATCAGTGTGTACCAGAGTACACATGAGTGAACCAGAGTGTACCAGACACCACCAGAGTGTACCAGAGTGTACCAGAGTGTACCAATGTTTACCAGAGTGTACCAGAGTGTACCAGATTGTAACAGAGTGTACCAGTGTGTTCCAGAGTATACCTGAGTGTACCAGAGTGTACCAATGTGTACCAGAGTGTACCAGTGTGTACCAGTGTGTACCAGAGTGTACTAGTGTTTATCAGAGTGTACCAGTGAGTACCAGAGTGTACCAGTGTGTACAAGAGTGTACCAGAGTGTACCAGTGTGCACCAGTGTGTACCAGAGTGTACCAGTGTGTATCAGAATGCACCATAGTGTACCAGAGTGTACCAGAGAGCACCAGAGTGTACCAGAGTGTACCAGAGTGTACCCGTGTATACCAGAGCGTACCAGAGTGTATCAGAGTATACCAGAGTGCACCAGTGTGTTCCAGAGTATACCTGAGTGTACCAGAGTGTACCAGTGTGTACCAGATTGTATCAGTGTGTACCCTAGTGTACCAGAGTGCACCAGAGTGTACCAGAGTGTACCAGTGTGTACCACAGTGCACAAGAGTGTACCAGATGTATCAGAGTGTACCAGTGTGTATCAGAGTGTATCAGTGTGTACCAGAGTGTACCAGTGTGTTCCAGAGTGTACCAGTGTGTACCAGAGTGCACCAGTGTGTTCCAGAGTGTACCAGTGTGTACCAGAGTGTACCAGTGTGTACCAGAGTGTACCAGAGCGTACTAGAGTGTACCAGTGTGTACCACAGTGCACAAGAGTGTACCAGATGTATCAGAGTGTACCAGTGTGTATCAGAGTGTATCAGTGTGTACCAGAGTGTACCAGTATGTACCATAGTGTACCAGTGTGTACCAGAATGTACTAGTGTGTACCAGAGTGCACCAGTGTGTTCCAGAGTGTACCAGTGTGTACCAGAGTGTATCAGTGTGTACCAGAGTGTACCAGAGCGTACTAGAGTGTACCCGTGTGTACCACAGTGCACAAGAGTGTACCAGTGTGTACCATAGTGTACCAGTGTGTACCAGAATGTACTAGTGTGTACCAGAGTGTACCAGTGTGTTCCAGAGTGTACCAGAGCGTACTAGAGTGTACCAGTGTGTACCAGAGTGTACCAAAGTGTTCCAGAGTGTACCATTGTGTTCCAGAGTGTACCAAAGTGTACCAGAGTGTACCATTGTGTTCCAGAGTATTCCAGAGTGTACCAGAGTGTACCAGAGTGTATCAGAGTGTACCAGAGTGCACCAGAGTGTACCAGAGTGCACCAGAGTGTACCAGAGTGTACCAGAGTGTATCAGAGTGTACAAGAGTGTAGTCAAGTCGCCTACTTTTGCACCACAATTTTCACTGCAATAGAAGTGATAATGAAAAGAGAAAAAGGACTCTTTTTACCTTGGTAGGATAAGTATCATGTGGGAGTTCGACACGTGGATTAGGTAAGAAATACTCACGTAGGCTGTTATTACGTATAATTACAGATTTGTAGAGAGAGCCCTGACAGCCGTTACTTTGTCTCCTCGCTCACTCTCGTCAACTAACTGACTGGCCGCCCACGTACCCATAGAGGGTCTTTGAATCAGGCAGAGACGGTTGGTCGTTGAGTCAACGGTACACTGGTTACTGGTAACTGGTTACTACTACTGAGAGCTCGGCGACGCTAACGTATGTCGTCCCGACATACAACTAATACAAACTAGAGATGGCAGGTATACGGCTTGGGCTGATTCTATACAATGTCAAAGTACACAACAATTAAACATTATAACATACATAAGTAGAACACTGGAATGGAAGCTTACGTAACTGAAACTGTAATGCAATACAAGGTATAATATAGTACAACTTAAAACTCAACAAATGAACATCGAACTCAACGTTGAGATTACAAGTGATAAAAAAAAAAATTTTTGATCGATCGATCTGTATTCATGTGATCTACGGATTCTGAGGAAGGAATATATACAAAGAAAGAGTGTTTAACAGAAAGGCAGATTCGGTGCACTCAAATCTAGACTGTTAACTCTCAGAATGCGGAGAGAACATGAACACAAAAAAAAATTCTTGAATACTGATAAGTTGATACTGTAATTATTCATCTATACAGGTTATTTACATTTAACCCCAACTCTGCTAGGGTGAGATTGACATATGCAGAATGGGTGTCATCTCTGGGAGGATCAAACTCTGTAGCATTGGCTAACTCATGCTGTATTTGAGACAAATCTGAATTAGAAGTTACAAATGATACTTGAGGATTTCTCAATACCTGTCGTGTACGTAGGGAATAACGACATTCAGGTTGATCGTCTGACTGAGTATCAGAGGAAGAGAGTACAGGATCAGGAGGATTGTCAGAGTCTGTCACATTAGTCTGGGTTGGAACATCATTATCATCACATACTAACTTCATATGATCTAAATGCGATTCTTTATACTGACCAGTACTAATCTCTCTAACCTTATACTTATTACCAGTGATGTGTTCAACTACTCGATAAGGACCAACAAACTTTTGATCAAGCTTTGGCATTGCAGACGTTTTGTTAAAGTTAATCAGCATAACTTGGATGTCAGCCACAGCACCGTGTCTTCCTTTGCAGATGACACCCGAATCTGCATGACAGTGTCTTCCATTGCAGACACTGCAAAGCTCCAGGCAGACATCAACCAAATCTTTCAGTGGGCTGCAGAAAACAATATGAAGTTCAACGATGAGAAATTTCAATTACTCAGATATGGTAAACATGAGGAAATTAAATCTTCATCAGAGTACAAAACAAATTCTGGCCACAAAATAGAGCGAAACACCAACGTCAAACACCTGGGAGTGATCATGTCGGAGGATCTCACCTTCAAGGACCATAACATTGTATCAATCGCATCTGCTAGAAAAATGACAGGATGGATAATGAGAACCTTCAAAACTAGGGAGGCCAAGCCCATGATGACACTCTTCAGGTCACTTGTTCTATCTAGGCTGGAATATTGCTGCACACTAACAGCACCTTTCAAGGCAGGTGAAATTGCCGACCTAGAAAATGTACAGAGAACTTTCACGGCGCGCATAACGGAGATAAAACACCTCAATTATTGGGAGCGCTTGAGGTTCCTAAACCTGTATTCCCTGGAACGCAGGAGGGAGAGATACATGATTATATACACATGGAAAATCCTAGAGGGACTAGTACCGAACTTGCACACGAAAATCACCCACTACGAAAGCAAAAGACTTGGCAGACGATGCACCATCCCCCCAGTGAAAAGCAGGGGTGTCACTAGCACGTTAAGAGACCATACAATAAGTGTCAGGGGCCCGAGACTGTTCAACTGCCTCCCAGCACACATAAGGGGGATTACCAACAGACCCCTGGCAGTCTTCAAGCTGGCACTGGACAAGCACCTAAAGTCAGTTCCGGATCAGCCGGGCTGTGGCTCGTATGTTGGTTTGCGTGCAGCCAGCAGCAACAGCCTGGTTGATCAGGCTCTGATCCACCAGGAGGCCTGGTCTCAGACCGGGCCGCGGGGGCGTTGACCCGCGGAACTCTCTCCAGGTAAACTCCAGGTAACTCTCGAACCTACTTTGATTTTGGATGGCTTTGCTCGAGTGTTTGCGACTCTTGTAAATTCTGCTGTTGATTTATGAAGTGTTTCACGGATTCTTCTAAAAACACTTTGAGCTAAGCTGGTACGAGTTGCTATGAAATCATCAGGGTTGTAATTTGGTTTCGGATTAGAATATAACAACTCATAAGGCAAACGTTTGTCTACACCATACAATGCATAATGTGGAGTATCACCTATAGAAACGTTGTAAGCAGAATTTATAGCACACTGCACATCAGGTATAACTTCATCCCAAGTTTCACTGTTGGGATTGATAGTGGCTCTCAAGACATCAAGTACTTTCTTATTGGTTCGTTCCGCTAACCCATTGCTGGCAGGATGATGAGGAACAATGGTGGATTTAGAGATCTTGTACAAGGTACACAAATTTTCAAGAATTTCATTACAGAATTCACCTCCATTATCTGTTACTAGGGACTTAGGGGTGGTATGCCTGCAGATAATGCGTTCTTTAAACGCTTTAGCTACTGTCTCGGCAGTCTTATCTGCAATAGGAACTAACTCACAATATCTGGTGAAATGGTCTACCATAACACACAGATGTTTGTTACCTTGGAGGGAACATTGGAAATTAGTTAACAAATCTAGCGCAACTCTTTCCCACGGTTCGCTAGTAGTTGGATATACTTGGATTGGATTAGGACCATTAGCATTGCCTTTATGTTGCATGCAGACACTACATTTCTTAACATACTCAGAAATATCAGTTGCCATACGAGGCCAAAAGTATTTCAATCTGGCTTGTTTTACTGAACGATCCATACCAGGGTGTGCAACACCTGGTACATCGTGAACTAGCTGTAAGGCTACATTCACTAGTGACTGTGGAATTACTAACTGGTATACTCTTCTGCTAGGAGTACCCAACTCGGCTGATCGATACAGTAATTCTTGGTTCATGACAAAGTCACTGATGGGTGCTGGTGGCTTCACAGTCAGAATAAGATCTTCCTGGAGCAGGAATCGAATCACACCAGACCACATGGGATCTGTTCGTTGAGCATTCTTTACATCTTCAGCACTAAATGGAGGGTCTGCAGTTACTATACTAACATGTCACGATAAGGCATCTGCGACTACATTTGACTTGCCAGGTAAATGCTCAAAGGTGGGATTGAACTCTTGGATAGTCAAGGTCCATCTAGCTAACCTTCCAGTAGGTTGTTTGTTCTGGAATAAAGGTATCAGTGGAGCATGGTCTGTCAAGACATGAACAGAGTACTGATAAATAATGTCTCGGAAGTGCTTTAAAGACCATACTATTGCTAAAGCTTCTTGCTCAGTTACTGTATAATTACGTTCAGCCTTCGTAAGGACTCGGCTAGCAAATGCAACTGCATTGTACTTGCCATCAGTCTTCTGAGCTAGTACGGCACCTATGCCAATTGAACTAGCATCAGTTGTCAGATAGAAGGGCTTAGAAAAATCTGGAAATTTCAAAATTGGAGCAGATGTTAGCTTTTCTTTTAGAGTTTGGAATGCTCTTTCTTGACGGAAGGTCCAAACAAAAGGAGCATCTTTCTTAAGCAACTCAGTTAGAGGAGCAGCTATGGAAGAAAAATTGGCAATGAAGGATCTATACAAACCTGCTAAGCCCACAAAGGATCTTATGGCATCAGCAGTTTTGGGAGTTGGAAAATTTAGTACTGCAGTTACTTTACTTTGGTCAGTCGTAACCCCTCTAGGAGTGACTACGTGACCAAGAAACTTAATTTCTGATCTGAAAAATTGACATTTAGACATTTTGATCTTTAAATTGGCTTCTTCAAGCTTACCAAGTACTACATCAAGTCTTTTCAAGTGTGTATCCACGTCTTTAGACATGACGATTACGTCATCTAAGTACACCATAAGTGCATTACCTATGAGACCTCTAAAGATATTAGTCATGAGCCTTGAGAACGTGATAGGGGAAGATCGTAATCCAAACGCCATACGGAGGAAGTGATAATGACCTGTAGGAGTGGAGAATGCAGTTAGCTCTTGGCTGTCCTCGTGAAGAGGGACTTGCCAAAACCCTTGTAACAAATCCAGGGTTGAAAAGACTTTGTTATCTCCGATATTACGTAAAAGATCACCCAGTACTGGGAGTGGAAAGCGATCTGGAATGGTTTTCGCGTTTAACTTCCTAAAGTCAATCACTGGGCGCCAAGTACCATCCTTCTTAGGTACTAGTATCAAGGGTGCATTCCAAGGTGAATTGCTAGGTGCAATAACTCCATCATCAAGCATTTGATTGATCAATTCTTCTGCGACAGCAACTTGTGAATGAGGCATTCTGTACGCAGGTATGTAGATAGGTCTAGTACCAGGTTCAAGTGGAATACGATGGGACAATAAGTTCGTTATACCCATCTTCTCACCTGGTAAAGCAATGGCTTTACGACGTTTGTTCAACAGAGTCAACAAACGCTTGACTTCATCTGGGAAGTCAGTGGGAGCTAAGTCTTTCTCCTCAACTGGTGGAACAGATTGATCCAGTGAAGTGGATGAGGTCTCCCCGGCAGAAATAGCACCGACCCACTGGTCAGGTGACAACTCATCCTCTACCTGAACAGGGTAAGGATAGTGAACAAGGTCAACAAGATTGGTATTTGCTCTGAGGCGAACACTGTGACCGGAAGTGTTGGCCAGGAAGAAATGGATCTTACTATCTCTTACAACATGTAAGGATGGTTCAACAAATAGACCTTTTACTTTGCAAGAATCACTGTCAACTAGGACGTTATCACCATCTGGAACACTAGGAACAACTACAGACACTCTAGTGAGAGCACTAGCCACAACAGAGACGTCTTTCTGCAGACGGCATGTGACATCAACAAGAGATGGCATTACTAGTTGCAAGTAATTGTTTTCCGACAAGGCGTCCCCTGTGGAGAAACTACTACTCGAACTAGCAGGCATTGCAGGGATAGGTTGTGCACTCAAGGCAATCTGAGCGTCCTCGGACACTTGAGGCATCGGACTATCCTGCAAGTCTGAAGGTATAGGTGGAACACTGATGGGAGTGACAGAATTACCAGTGCCTGACCGCTTGGGTACGCTACTGGAGAATGCATTAGCTTGTAAGGACTTAATCCGTACATCATACTCTGCAGCAGTATAACAGATTTCTGATCCAAGCTGGTAACCCCAGAATGGAACGATCAAGTCGTCAATTTGTGCATGCCATCGATAAGGGTCGAGCACAATGCGTAAGTCTCGCATGGAAGCAAAGCCCAGTAGAAGGTCACCAGGGAAAGTAATCTGGTCGACAACAAGGAAGGAAGCAGTGAAGTCTCTACCTTGGATAGAAAAGGTTAGGGAAGTCCGACCTCGGACACGCAGGTGAGAACCAGATACTCCACTAAGCGAGGACACATGAGTCGGTTCTACGAGAAGGACATGTCGTAACTTCTTATCCTTAAACAAACTAGACCTAATAATATTGACTTGCGCACCAGAGTCCATGAACAAATGAACGGGCGCATTATAAACAGATGCTTGCACTATAGGGCCTATGGTTGCATTGGAAGTTATGTGCAAACAAAAGGGTGGATTGTCATCAGAAAAGACTTGTTCTACTTCATCCCCAAATTCATCTATGTCAGAGACATGTGAAGCAACATCATCAGCAGGGTTGTCATTCTCGAGACTGCTTAAGGCTTCAAAGGAATTGTGAACGGGGATGGTGTACTCATTATCACCTACTGTCACTATGGGACGGTTTGACTGGGGCGCTCGAATTCCCCCGAATTGGAAGAACGAGCCTGGTTCTGGTTAGTTTGAGAATTGGAAGAATGAGCCTGGTTCTGGTTATGTTGAGAACCACGATATCTGTTTCCTCTATGGGTTCTGCGGTTGGAACGAGCACGGAAAGACCTAGAGTACTGAAGGTTATAGAGAGCATTGCACTCTGATGTGTCATGTCCATGTATTCTATGATAAGTACAGTAGGGAAGATCTGGGTACTCATCATCAGTACGACGTCTCTTAGGGTAACTATCAGGACAATTAATTGCAATATGGCCACGGAAACCACAGTTGTAACAATTCCGCCGACTATGGTTACTGAATGTACTATGAATACTACGAGGTGTATAACGACTCTGTACACTGGTTCTTGGTGATCTCTGAGATGGTTGACGACCACGATTTGTCTCTGTGGCGCAAACAAGAGGTGGTGCAGACTGAGGCATATGTGTGAAATTACTTTTGATACAAGGGAAAGTACCCTGGGGGCACAAGGAACGTACATGATTTAAGGCTGTAAGTGGTTCCATCGTCACAGTTGGAGGATGAGCCTCATAAGCACACACGGAAGCAGGCGGCATTAGTTCTTTGATTGCTCCAAAAGCTGCTATTTTAGCAAGTGATTCTGTAAATGGTTTAGCCTCTTCAGGGAGAAAAGATGATGATTGGACAGCATTGATAAATGATGATAAAAGTTTGTCTAATCTAACAGCAAATGCACTCAACGATTCATTACTCATGGGTGTAGCATTCACTAGTTCCCTAAGAACGACATATGGATCAGCTGTTTTTACTGGGACAAGGAAAGAACGAATCAGTTCCTCTTATTGTGACCACTTAGTAAGATTCCTGAAGTCTCGCATATCAAGGAGATCAACAACGTGAACAGCAGCAGGGGATCGATAAAGAGCTTCTTTAGCAAGTCTGATAAGGCTGTCCTCTGAAGGAGGACCTTCACCTAGAGCACTAGCACGAGAACGAATGGCTGCAAACCATGCTTCAAGACTATGTACATGGCCATTGAATAAAGGTAACGCATCAAGGGAATCACGAGTATAACTATAGTATCTCGGTGTCTGGGTCGGTCTGTCAGTCGCTAAGAAACTGTGAGGACTGATGACAGGGGCAACAGTAGCCTGAGAGGTCGGAGTGTCGACATTCACTAAAGTATCACTTGACGGTATGTGAAACATAATGGCAAAGTAGCACGAGAACAAATAAGGCAAAAATAATGAACAATAATAATGATATAAAATTCTAGAATTGAAATAAAAGATATACAACTAATTCTGCAGAAGTAATAAAAAAAAATGTCTAAGATACACTGCAAGAGGAAGAACAACTCAATGTGAAGGACTATTGGCCAAGATAAAAAATTTTACATTGAAATATACAAGTAAAAATATTACTGGAGACTGAATTAAATGCAAAATGAGCTGTCTGTACTCTTGCTAATAAAGAAATTAATTAATTAAATTTTAAATCAATGTAAAAAGTATAAAATAAAATTACTAAATTGTTAACTGGGAAATGTAAGTATTTTCTAAGAATGCATAAACAAAATTAAAATATAAATCATAAAAATATTAATAAAAGAAAATAATTCACTGCAGAACAAGTGCAACAAAATAATTCACTGCAGAACAAGTGCAACAAAATAATTCACTGCAGAACAAGTGCAACAAAATAAGATGTAGAAATAATCACTGCAGTAATAAAGTGTCACTGGGAAACTCAGGTAAAATAATGAAATAAAATTATGAAGAAAAAAACTGATTGAACACTTTAACTCTTAATTGTAAATTAGACAAAACAATTTACTCAAACAGAGTAAGGAAAACACTTTACGTTAAAAGTAATTGAAATTGCATCAAGAGTGAATTTGTTCAAAGAAATATAAAAATATGAATAAAATAAAACAAAGGAACAAAACGGGTAGGTTAACACTTACAGTGGCAGGGCACACTTCATTATTATAATATATTCTTACAACAAAATCCTGCTGTGACTGATACGACAATACAACAAAATCTTGCTGTGACTGATACGACAAAAATTTGCTGGCAAAAATAATGGTACACAGTCTGCGAAAAAAAATTAGAGGAATGAGACACTGTTGGCATACGAAAAAAGACACACATAGAAATAAATGGATAATTTGGTATACTGGGGTGAATATTACTGCATGAAATACAATGACAATTACTGGAGAATACAACGCTGAAAGAATACAATAAAAAAAATGAATCACTTCACACAGGGTGACTGACTGGTACACTACACAATAATACTTACTAGAGACAGGAGTAGCATAAAGAAAAACACAGAATAAAAAATATAAGATAAGTGAAAACACTGAAAAATATTGTAAAAATAATGAGTCAAAGAAATACTGCGTTTACACTGAAAACACAAGGTTTAGAGTACACAAGCAATTTACTATAAATGTCTCACACACGCAAATGTCTTTAAATGCAAGAAAAATGTCTCTAAATTATCACTGAAGTCTGTAGTAGTCGGGTGATTACTGGTGATGAGGGTAGGATGTAGGTTGTCCTGCGCGGTGAGGGCTGACGTCTCCTACACTCACTGTTGTCGGAAGAAATGCGTGTTCTCGGGGAACTCTCATAATTGGGTTTTATCGTTGGCGCTCACCTACAATCTCTTGACCAATTATGTGAGCCAAAACAGTATTAGGACCCGGTACAAGGGTACAAACAACCACAGGTAGATGAGGTGGGTGGTGGTGGGTGGCTGAGAGTATGGTGGGTGAGAGACTCTCGCTGGGGCACTGCCGTGCACCCCACTCTACCCACGAAGGTGGCTTGATAAGCCACTCTATGCCACAGGAATGGTGAAAACCACTCTTAGCATCCAACAGGGAGCACAAAGCGATATAGACAATACTTCAGAGGAACTTGGCTTACTTCTTACTGCGTGGCTTACTTCTCTCTCTCAGCTGGGTTAGAAGCTGGGTTGGCTGACTGGCTTACCCCACGAGAATGGCTGGCTGGAAGACGTGTAACGATGCACAAAGCACAGAGGAGCAGTTGGATGACAGGAGACAGGCTGGATGATAGGCTGACTGGCGTTCACTTCCACAGTCTGGCTTACTGACTGGCTTAATTGCAAAATCCGGGTCAACCCCTCGGAGATTGAAGCAATTAGCACACGAACTAAGCCAGGAAGCTTGAAACGGCTGCAACAGGCTTGCAGGCTGGAGGTGGTGAGTGAGGGTAGTGGCTGGTGGTGGGTGGTTCACCTTTGACCCTGCCGCTACTCACAAACAGCCTTCTAACTTCTTGAATTACCCTTAAAAACGTAAATCCACGCTCCACACCGCTGTCACCATTTATCATGTGGGAGTTCGACACGTGGATTAGGTAAGAAATACTCACGTAGGCTGTTATTACGTATAATTACAGATATGTAGAGAGAGCCCTGACAGCCGTTACCTTGTCTCCTCGCTCACTCTCGTCAACTAACTGACTGGCCGCCCACGTACCCATAGAGGGTCTTTGAATCAGGCAGAGACGGTTGGTCGTTGAGTCAACGGTACACTGGTTACTGGTAACTGGTTACTACTACTGAGATAAGTACATGAAAACCCTGCATCACCTTGTTGCAATGTGGAGCAATAATGTACTCTCGTTGATCCATAGATGTCAAGACATCTATTATCTGTAATTAAACTGTGACGACGTCAAGCAAGAAGGGAAATTATGGTGATGTAGGTGATGTGAGGCCGTGTCCCAGGGCGACGCCGCTGCCGTGGGCAGATTGCTTTAACAACTTGTATGTTAAGATTGTTTTACCTGAGAATTGACCTTAACAAAGGAACTATGTTGCAGTGCGTTCTGTACCTTTTAGACAATCTCAACAATTAGCAGTAAATTAAGGACCCAGTGAGGTGAAACAGTCCTTCCTCTTGTGAAATACCGTGAAATGGATAACAGTGTAGTGTAACAGTGTGGGTTGCAAACATTTTTGAGAGAGAGACAGTGCAACGTATGAGAGACACTCCTGCTTCATTCAAGAGACTCATATCGGATTACTTCTCTGCCAAAAGCCAGGGATAAATTTGTGGGTCCGATACAATACCCAGGTTTGTGAAGTGAGTTATGAACCTAGTTTTTTTTATATTTTATTTAAAAAACTTTACAGCTTAACATAAAATAGAAAGATATAAAATGGGTACAGTATGATGGTCAATCCTACACAACATACACTGACAAAATATAACAACACATTGTAACTGACACAAAATAGGTTACCCATATACACCCACAAATATTTCCATATAACATACTTAACAATAAGAAAAAAGGGTGATCCGACCCCTAACCTCATTATAAACCTTAACAAACATAACTTACAGGTGACCACAGTAACAGGGCCAAATGTAAATGAAATTATATAAACATCCATTAAAACTAAACCTTTTAGGTTTATATAGTTAACATAATATGACTGTGACATATGACAAAGGTTCACAACCTTCACATTACTCAATAAGAGGAATGACCTACATCATAATCTCATTAAAACAAGTACATGATCTTCCACAACTAACAACCTATACAGGAAAAATTACCTAAAAACATACATACGCCTCACTACAATCCCTCTTTAGTCATTGAAGAAAATGAAAATCTTAAGCCTCCACTTATACTTAATAAACATTGATCACCGTCATCCACAGGCTGAGCACATTATATAAAGTAAAGAGACTAAACCATGCTTTCCCATTACAAAACTTAATGAGTCATTACAAATTTATGGAAGTCATTAGCCTTCCAGCCCTCATCAACAGGAGGAGCACATTATATAATGCTAAAATAAAGTCAGTACACTCGCTAAACTCCAACATAGAACACAAACAACACAATTTAAAATCCTCTAATTGCGATACCAATATCGCACATGAAACATGCTCAATAAAGGCTATAATCGTACAATCTACATAGACCCGAAAGCTCCTGCAAGGTCTTACACCTGCAATCTTAACACCATTTACACTTAATATATTAAGAAGGTCATGACGACCCTGACACATCAATCACAGAATTCTCCATACGTTACTACGTAATTAATTGATATCGTCACCTTTACTGTCTGTACCCACTTGCATGCTACATACACTTATGTCATGCATCTACACCTTCTATACCCACATACACCTCACTCTCACCCCCCCCCCAGGAGGCGACCCCGCTGTGTCACCCTGAATTACCTCTTCTCATATGTAATCCCCAAACCCCATCCCCTTACTCACTCAGCCCAAGTCGTAAATTCATGAGAAACCCTAACGTTAAAACATGTTATAACCTTCCGAAAAATCCTTCGCCCACCTCCTCCCATACAGTTCTCTATTACGACACATCGTACGATAAACCGTTACCGCTAGTACCCGCCTCCGCACCTCACAATCCCCCCTCCCCCTCATCACCCACGATATATATATATAATCCACCATTATATAATCCAAAGCTCTTGTGACACTCTCGTCGAACCGTCCCACATCTAGGCTTAGTGCACGCAGAAACGACACTCCTCGCCCCCCCCCCTGTACAACCATACTTAGCCAATATCTAACACCGTCCAGTCCCTCACAAAAGTATACTGCATTGAATGCCGTCTCATCCTCCCCTCAGATTCCGAACCTCCTGCCCACAATTACCCTTCTGGTTCTTAGTACCTCCCCCGACGGTAGTATGCCATGCAGAAAACGATACGTTACCTCCCTCACCCTAGGCTTTAACTTCAACTTGCTAAACCTATACCAAATACTCTACCATGCGTACATGGGGAACAATCCCTCAACTGGTACAACAATCCTTTCTGCAAGCTACCTACACAAAACCCCTATTCGAATTTTCCTGGGTTCTCTAACCAACATCAAAGCCCTCAAAATAGTTTCACATTCCCTCAACTCCACACCACCATACAACTTACTCAACCTATCATGTACTTTTTCCAGCTGAACACTCCTTCGCGCAAAACCTCCCATTTAAGAAACACACATTTAATTCTCGTTCTCAGATCCATTAACCCCAACCCACCCTGGCGCACAGGTAACAATACAACCTCTCTCCACAGCCAATTGCACCTTGAACCCCACAAAAAGTTTAACACCCGTCTCAGAATTCCCACAATCGCCGTCCCTGTTATTGGGAACACGGCGGCTACGTGCCAAACCTTACTATACAATAATACATTTATTACAATCACTCGTTGCACGAGAGTCAGATGATGAGGTCGCAATGCACCCAGACGCCCCTGAATCCTTTCCATCAATCTATTCGAGTTTTCCTCTCGAGCAGCGTCCAAGTCATCCTTATAGGTGATACCACAATTTTTTAAAGACACCATTTGTTTCCTCACAACGTTACATCTCCCCCCCCCTCCACCCCATCACCCAACCCCATGATCATTGACTTCTCGCTATTTACCTGCATCCCTGTTACATTTCCAAACAGTTGCACAACATCATCCAAAACCCCCAACGCCATCCCCTCTCGAACCAGGACTGTTGTATCATCTACATATCCTATTATTCCAGGCCACACTTTCCCGACCTTCCCCACACCCCCACTCATGTCACATACACAACGTTCAACCATTCTACAGAAGGGGCCCTGAATGCACGCAAACAACATTTGTGACATGGGACACCCCTGCCTAAGTCCCCTACCCATTACAATCTCCTCCCCCAAGCATCCATTAATCTGTACCCTCATCTTAGCTCCTTTGTACAACGTGGTTACCCAATTAACTATTTCTTCCCCATAACCCTGCCTCCCATATATAGCTCCCAATGCTCCCCTTTCCACCCTGTCATAGCCCCCCTGCCAGTCTAAAGCCAACAACACCGCCCTCCCCCTCCCCCTTTTGACTCCACAAAACTTCTCAGTATTCCATGACCTTCAATCATCGACCTTCCAGGCAAACCATACTGTGTTTTCGAAACCACTCTCCCTACCACACATTTAAACTGATTACCCAAGACTTTAACGAACAACTTATAATCAGCACATAACAGAGATATAGCAGGGTACTCCTTGAAGGTGTGCTTCCCCTTACCCTTCAGGACCAACACTACAACTGCTGTTGCTTTCTTGTCCCCCATCACACCCTTCTCCTTCATCTGATTTAATAACCTACCCATGAAACCTCTTATCATCTCCCAATGTTGGAGATAAAATTCAGCCGGGAGACCGTCTATTCCCGGTGCTTTGCCCTTCCTCATTCCCCTTAAAGCCATCTCTATTTCCTCTTCCGTTATTAACCCCCCAAAGCCTTCCTATCACTATTCCCTAAATTACACGTCACATACACACCTTCTCTAAAGCCACATTCCCCACCCTCCCACTTGTCCATTACCCTTCATACCATTTATCGGCATACGCACAGATTCCTTTCGTAGTTCGTATCTCCTAACCCACCCAATAACCTCCCGCCATCTCATATACCTCTAACCTCGGAATAGCTGTAACCTGCTGTCTTTGTTTTTGACGTCGCAACACACACACCGATAGCTTGTCTCCCCAAAGCACCTCCTCTACCCCTGTCTGCACCCTTACCACTTAAAACCTCTCATTTTGTAACTCCCTCAGTCTCCCCTTGACCTCGACAATTTCATCCATAGGATAGTTGCCCCCCACAGCCTCCTGCCCATAACAACCCCTTAACTTGTCCTCTAAATAATTTGAAAGTCCATATTTTAAATCATTTATACATTTGCCCACCCCCACATAATATTTCCTAATCCTTTCCTTGGCTACACAATCCCACCATTGCACGACATCTTTCACTCCCTGTGTCTCCTCGCTAAGCTCCTTCCACAGGACAGAAAATCCCTCTAACCCCTCCTCATTACTCAATGCACTTACATTTAATTTCCAGTAACTCCTGTATATTTCTGCAAGCGCCCCCCACCCAACCTCCACCAACACTGCCCTATGATCCGACCATGCTACTTCTCTCAGTACTAGTACCAGTTCCTAGTAACTAGTTACCAGTAACCAGTGTACCAGTAGATGACTCACTACCAACCGTCTGCGTGAATCATTGACTGTATTCATATTGCTGCTGACCATAGCAGGATTTCAAACACCCTCACCCTGTAGACACTTGTGAGTCAGGCGTAGTTAGGCAGCAGAGAGAGACAGGTCGGCTGTTGGCTCTTTCCATACTTCCCGTTATATATTATATGTACTACCAGCCTACGTGAGTATTTTTACCCATCCACGTATCGAAAACCCACATGACAAATGGTGGCACCGGTGTGGGCGTGGATTTAAGGGTATTTCAGATGTTAGAAGACTGTTTGTGGGTTGCCGGCAGGTCAGAGGTGAACCGTCTCAGCCACCACCCTGTGTACTCCAGCCTGCAAGCCTGTTGCAGCCGTTTTTCAAGCTTCCTGGCTTAGTTCGTGTGCTAATTGCTTCAATCTCCGAGGGGTTGACCCGGATTTTGCAATTAAGCCAGCCATGCCAGACTGTGGAAGTGAACGCTAGTCAGCCTGCCTCAGCCTACCATCCAGCCTGTCTCCTGTCATCCACCTGCTCCTTCATGCTGTGTGCATCGTTACACGTCTTCCAGACAGCCATTCTCGTGGGTTAAGCCAGTCAGTGAACCCAGCTTCTAACCCAGCTGAGAGAGAGAAGTAAGCCACGCAAGTTCCTCTGAAGCATTGTTTCATATATCGCTTGTGCTTGGATGCTGGTAAGAGTGATTTAGTTAAGCCACCTTGTGCGTGGTGAGAAGTGCGTGGCAGTGAGAGCGCACAGGGCCAGCTTGTTCCACTGCCCCCACCACCACAACCACCACCACCACCCGCCACTATTCACTCATCTACCTATGGGTCTTTTTCCGCCCTTGTACCGGGTCCTAGTACTGTTTTGGCTCACATAATTGGTCAAGAGATTGTAGCTGGCGCCAACGATAAAGCCAGTTATGTGAGTTCACCGAGAAAGCGCATTTCTTCTGACGACAGTGTGAGTGTAGGCAGCATCACCCGCAGGACAACCTTCCCCTCATCACTTGCCATCCCGTCTTCTACTCCAGACTTCAGTGATAATTTTCTAGAGACATTTTCCTGCATTTAAAGACATTTGCGTGTGTGAGACATTTACAGTGAATTTCTTGTGTACTCTAAGCCTTGTGTTTTCAGTGTAGACTCAGTGTTTCTTTGACTCATTATTTTTGCAATATTTTTCAGTGTTATCGCTCATCTCTTGTGTTTCATTTTTATAATTTTTATCTGTGTGTTTTTTTTAAGCTACTCTGTGTCTTTAGTAAGTATTATTGTATAGTGTACCAGTCAGTCATTCCGTGTGAAGTAATTCATTCATTTTTTTTTTTGTATTCTTTCAGCATTGTATTCTCCAGTATTTGCCATTGTAGTTCATGCAGTGATATTCACCCCAGTATACCAAATTATCCATTTATTTCTATGTGTGTCTTTTTTTCGTATGCCAGCAGTGTCTCATTCCCTGATCTTTTCGCAGACTTGTGTACCATTATTTTTGCCAGCAATTTTTGTTGTATCAGTCACAGCAAGATTTTGTTGTAAGAATATACTAAAAAAAATGAATAAGTGAATATATTGTGTGCCCCCCGCCACTCGTAAGTGTTGTGTGCCCCGCCACTTGTAAGTGTTGTGTGCCCCGCCACTTGTAAGTGTTGTGTGCCCCGCCACTTGTAAGTGTTACACTTCCAGTTTTGTTTCTTGTTTCATTTTATTCATATTTTTCATGTTTCTTTGAACAAATTCACTCTTAGTGTAATTTCAATTTCTTTTTAATGTAAAGTGTTTTCTTTACTCTGTTTGAGTAAATTGTTTTGTCTAATTTACAATTAAGAGTTAAAGTGTTCAATCAGTTTTTTCTTCATATTTTTATTTTTATTTTTATTATTTAACCTACATTTTCCCAGTGTAACTTTATTGCTGCATTGATTATTTCTACACCTTATTTTGTTGCACTTGTTCTACAGTGAATTATTTTGTTGCACTTGTTCTGCAGTGAATTATTTTCTTTTATTGACATTATTATTCTCAGTTCATTATTGTTTGAGTCTTGTTTTTCATTTTATTATTTTTCCTGACATTGTCTTTGTATTATATTTTAATTTTGTTTATGCATTCTTAGAAAATATTTAAATTTCCCAGTTATCTCTCGTTGCATACAATTTAGTGATTTTATTTTATACTTTTTACATTGATTTACAGTTTTATTAGTTAATTTCTTTATTAGCAAGAGTAAAGACAGCTCATTTTGCATTTAATTCAGTCTCCAGTAATATTTTTATTTGTAAATTTCAATGTATTTTTTTTTATCTTGTCCAGCAGTCCTTTACATTGAGTTCTTCTTCCTCTTGCAGTGTATCTTAGACATTTTTTTTATTACTTCTGCAGAATTAGTTGCATCTCTTTTATTTTAATTTTAACATATTATATCATTTTTATTGTTCATTATTTTTGCCTTATTTGTTCTTGTGCAACTTCTTTGCCATTATGTCTCACATACCATCAAGTGATACTTTAGTGAATGTCGACACTCAGACCTCTCAGGCTACTGCTGCTCCTGTCATCAGTCCTCACAGTTCCTTATCAACTGACAGACCGACCCAGACACTGAGACACTATAGTTTTACTCGTGATTCCCTTGATGCGTTACCTTTATTCAATGGCCATGTACATAGTCTTGAAGCATGGTTTACTGCCATTTGTTCTCGTGTTAATGCTCTAGTTGACAGTCCTCCTTCAGAGGAAAGTCTTATCAGACTTGCGAAAGAAGCTCTTCATCGGTCCCCTGCTGCTGTTCACGTTGTTGATCTTCTTGATATGCGAGACTTCAGGAATCTTACTAAGTGGTCACAATATGAGGAACTGATTCATTCTTTCCTCGTACCAGTAAAAACAGCTGATCCATATGTCGTTCTTAGGGAACTAGTGAATGCTACACCCATGACTAATGAATCGTTGAGTGCATTTGCTGTTAGATTAGACAAACTTTTATCATCATTTATCAATGCTGTCCAGTCCTCAGCTTTTGTCCCTGACGAGGATAAACCATCCACAGCGTCGTTTGCTAAAATAGCAGCTTTTGGGGCAATCAAAGAACTAATGCCGCCTGCTTCCGTGTGTGCTTATGAGGCTAATCCTCCAACTGTGACGATGGAACCCCTTACAGCCCTAAATCATGTACGTTCCTTGTGCCCCCAGGGTACTTTCCCATGTATCAAAAGTAATTTCACACCTATGCCTCAGTCTGCACCACCTCTTGTTTGCGCCACAGCGACAAATCGTGGTCGTCAACCATCTCAGCGATCACCAAGGACCAGTGTACAGAGTCATTATAAACCTCGTAGTATTCATTATACATTCAGTAACCATAGTCAGCAGACTTGTTACAACTGTGGTTTCCGTGGCAATATTGCAATTAATTGTCCTGATAGTCACCCTAAGAGGCGTCGTGCTGATGATGAGTACCAGTCAGATCTTCCCTAATGTACTTATCATAGAATACATGGACATGACACATCTGAGTGCAATGCTCTCTACAACCTTCAGTACTCTAGGTCTTTCCGTGGCCGTTCCAACCACAGAACCCATAGAGGAAACAGACATCGTGGTTCTCAAAATAACCAGAACCAGGCTCATTCTTCCAATTCGGGGGAATTCGAGCGCCCCAGTCAAACCGTCCCATGGTGACAGTAGGTGATAATGAGTACACCATCCCCGTTCACAATTCCTTTGAAGCCTTAACAGTCTCGAGAATGACAATCCTGCTGATGATGTTGCTTCACACGTCTCTGACGTAGATGATTTTGGGGATGAAGTGGAACAAATCTTTGCTGATGACAATCCTCCTTTTTGTTTGCACATAACTTCCAATGCAACCATAGGCCCTATAGTGCAAGCATCTGTTCATAATGTGCCCGTTCATTTGTTCATGGACTCTGGTGTGCAAGTCAATATTATCAGGTCTAGTTTGTTTAGGGATAAGCAGTTATGACATGTCCTTCTCGTAGAACCGACTCATGTGTCCTCCCTCAGTGGAGTAGCTGGTTCTCACCTGCATGTCCGAGGTTGGACTTCCCTCACTTTTTCTATCCAAGGTAGAGACTTCACTGCTTCCTTCCTTGTTGTCGACCAGATTACTTTCCCTGGTGACCTTCTACTGGGATTTGCTTCTATGCGAGACTTATGTATTGTGCTCAACCCTTATCGATGGCATGCCCAAATTGATGACTTGATCGTACCATTTTGGGGTTACCGGCTTGGATCCGAGATCTGCCATACTGCCGCAGAGTACGACATTCGAATTAAGTCCTTACAGGCCAGTGCATTTTCCAGTAGCGTACCCAAGCGGTCAGGCACTGATGATCCTGTCTCTCCTGTCTGTGTTCCTGCAACTTCAGACTTGCAAGATAGTGTCCAGTTACCTCAAGTGTCCGAGTATGCTCTGATGCTCTGACTACCTTGAGTGCTGAGCCTATCCCTGCAATGTCTGCTAGTTCAAGTAGTAGTTTCTCCACAGGGGACGCCTTGCCAGGAAACAATTACTTGCAACTAGTAATGCCATCTCTTGTTGATGTCACATGCCGTCTGCAGAAAGACGTTTCTGTCGCGGCTAGTGCCATCACTAGAGTGTCTGTTGTTGTTCTAGTGTTCCAGATGGTGATAACGTCCTAGTTGACAGTGATTCCTGCAAAGTAAAAGGTCTATTTGTTGAACCATCCTTACATGTTGTAAGTGATAGTAAGATCCATTTCTTCCTAGCTAACACTTCTGGTCACAGTGTTCGTCTCAGAGCAAGTACCAATCTTGTTGACCTTGTTCACTATCCTTACCCTGTT
This sequence comes from Cherax quadricarinatus, assembly GCF_038502225.1. Taxonomy (NCBI): domain Eukaryota; kingdom Metazoa; phylum Arthropoda; class Malacostraca; order Decapoda; family Parastacidae; genus Cherax; species Cherax quadricarinatus. Next base: position 30,083,864 of record NC_091338.1, read on the forward strand.
CAGGTAGAGGATGAGTTGTCACCTGACCAATGGGTCGGTGCTATTTCTACCGGGGAGACCTCATCCACTTCACTGGATCAATCTGTTTCACCAGTTGAGGAGAAAGACTTAGCTCCCACTGACTTCCCAGATGAAGTCATGCGTTTGTTGACTCTGTTGAACAAACGTCGTAATGGGTATAACGAACTTATTGTCCCATCGTATTCCACTTGAACCTGGTACTAGACCTATCTATATACCTGCGTACAGAATGCCTCATTCACAAGTTGCTGTTGCAGAAGAATTGATCAATCAGATGCTTGATGATGGAGTTATTGCACCTAGCAATTCACCTTGGAATGCGCCCTTGATCCGAGTACCTAAGAAGGATGGTACTTGGCGCCCAGTGATTGACTTTAGGAAGTTAAATGTGAAAACTATCCCAGATCACTTCCCACTTCCTGTACTGGGTGATCTTTTACGTAACATCAGAGATAACAAAGTCTTTTCAACCCTGGACTTGTTACAAGGGTTTTGGCAAGTCACTCTTCACGAGGACAGCCAAGAGCTAACTGCATTCTCCATTCCTACAGGTCATTATCACTTCCTCCGTATGGCGTTTGGATTACGATCCTCCCCTATCATGTTCTCAAGGCTCATGACTAATATCTTTAGAGGTCTCATAGGTAATGCACTTATGGTGTACTTAGATGACGTAATCATCATGTCTAAAGATGTGGATACACACTTGAAAAGACTTGATGTAGTACTTGGTAAGCTTGAAGAAGCCAATTTAAGGTCAAACTGTCTAAATGTCAATTTTTCAGATCAGAAATTAAGTTTCTTGGTCACGTACTCACTCCTAGAGGGGTTACGACTGACCAAAGTAAAGTAACTGCAGTACAAAATTTTCCAACACCCAAAACTGCTGATGCTGTAAGATCCTTTGTGGGCTTAGCAGGTTTTTATAGATCTTTCATTTCCAATTTTTCTTCCATAGCTGCTCCTCTAACTGAGTTGCTTAAGAAAGATGCTCCTTTTGTTTGGACTTTCCATCAAGAAAGAGCATTCCAAACTCTAAAAGAAAAACTAACATCTGCTCTAATTTTGAAATTTCCAGATTTTTCTAAGCCCTTCTATCTGACAACTGATGCTAGTTCTATTGGCATAGGTGCCGTACTAGCTCAGAAGACTGATGGCAAGTACAACGCAGTTGCATTTGCTAGCCGAGTCCTTACGAAGGCTGAACGTAATTATACAGTAACTGAGCAAGAAGCTTTAGCAATAGTATGGTCTTTAAAGCACTTCCGAGACATTATTTATCCGTACTCTGTTCATGTCTTGACAGACCACGCTCCACTGATACCTTTATTCCAGAACAAACAACCTACTGGAAGGTTAGCCAGATGGACCTTGACTATCTAAGAGTTCAATCCCACCTTTGAACACTTACCTGGCAAGTCAAATGTAGTCGCAGATGCCTTATCGCGACATGTTAGTATAGTAACTGCAGACCCTCCATTTAGTGCTGAAGATGTAAAGAATGCTCAACGAACAGATCCCATGTGGTCTGGTGTGATTCGATTCCTGCTCCAGGAAGATCTTATTCTGACTGTGAAGCCACCAGCACCCATCAGTGACTTTGTCATGAACCAAGAATTACTGTATCGAACAGCCGAGTCGGGTACTCCTAGCAGAAGAGTTTACCAGTTAGTAATTCCACAGTCACTAGTGAATGTAGCCTTACAGCTAGTTCACGATGTACCAGGTGTTGCGCACCCTGGTATGGATCGTTCAGTAAAACAAGCCAGATTGAAATACTTTTGGCCTCGTATGGCAACTGATATTTCTGAGTATGTTAAGAAATGTAGTGTCTGCATGCAACATAAAGGTAATGCTAATGGTCCTAATCTAGCGAACCGTGGGAAAGAGTTGTGCTAGATTTGTTAACTAATTTCCAATGTTCCCTCCAGGGCAACAAACATCTATGTGTTATGGTAGACCATTTCACCAGATATTGTGAGTTAGTTCCTATTGCAGATAAGACTGCCGAGACAGTAGCTAAAGCGTTTGAAGAACACATTATCTGCAGGCATACCACCCCTAAGTCCCTAGTAACAGATAATGGAGGTGAATTCTGTAATGAGATTCTTGAAAATTTGTGCACCTTGTACAAGATCTCTAAATCCACCATTGTTCCTCATCATCCTGCCAGCAATGGGTTAGCGGAACGTACCAATAAGAAAGTACTTGATGTCTTGAGAGCCACTATCAATCCCAACAGTGAAACTTGGGATGAAGTTATACCTGATGTGCAGTGTGCTATAAATTCTGCTTACAATGTTTCTATAGGTGACACTCCACATTGTGCATTGTATGGTGTAGATAAACGTTTGCCTTATGAGTTGCTATATTCTAATCCGAAGCCAAATTACAACCCTGATGATTTCATAGCAACTCGTACCAGCTTAGCTCAAAGTGTTTTTAGAAGAATCCGTGAAACACTTCATAAATCAACAGCAGAATTTACAAGAGTCGGAAACACTCGAGCAAAGCCATCCAAAATCAAAGTAGGTTCGAGAGTTATGCTGACTAACTTTAACAAAACGTCTGCAATGCCTAAGCTTGATCAAAAGTTTGTTGGTCCTTATCGAGTAGTTGAACATATCACTGGTAATAAGTATAAGGTTAGAGAAATTAGTACTGGTCAGTATAAAGAATCGCATTTAGATCATATGAAGTTAGTATGTGATGATAATGATGTTCCAACCCAGACTAATGTGACAGACTCTAACAATCCTCCTGATCCTATACTCTCTACCTCTGATACTCAGTCAGACGATCAACCTGAATGTCGTTATTCCCTACGTACACGACAGGTATTGAGAAATCCTCAAGTATCATTTGTTACTTCCAATTCAGATTTGCCTCAAATACAGCATGAGTTAGCCAGTGCAACAGAGTTTGATCCTCCCAGAGATGACACCCATTCTGCATATATCAATCTCACCCTAGCAGAGTTGTTTTTTTGTGTTCACGTTCTCTCCGAATTCTGAGAATTAGCAGTCTAGATTTGAGTGCACCGAATCTGCCTTTCTGTTAAACACTTCTTTCTTTGTATATATTCCTTCCTCAGAATCCGTAGATCACATGAATACAGATCGATCGATCAAATTTTTTTTTATCACTTCTATTGTGTAATCCCAACGTTGAGTTTCATTCGATGAGTTGTGCTATATTATACCTTGTATTGCATTACAGTTTTATTACAGTTTCAATTATGTAAGCTTCCATTCCAATATTCTACTTATGTATGTTATAATGTTCAATTGTTGTGTACTTTGACATTGTATAGAATCAGCCCAAGCCATACACCTGCCTTTCTCTAGTTTGTATTAGTTGTATGTTGGGATGACATACGTTAGCGTCGCCGAGCTCTCAGTAGTAGTACCAGTTCCTAGTAACCAGTTACCAGTAACCAGTGTACCAGTAGATGACTCACTACCAACTGTCTGTGTGAATCATTGACTGTATTCATATTGCTGTTGACCATAGCAGGATTTCAAACACCCTCACCCTGTAGACACTTGTGAGTCAGTCATAGTTAGGCAGCAGAGAGACAGGTCGGCTGTTGGCGCTTTCCATACTTCCCGTTATATATTATATGTACTACCAGCCTATGTGAGTATTTTTACTCATCCACGTATCGAAAACCCACATGACACTTCAACAGTTTTGAAAAATCGCACTACAGCCCCGTGAGAAAGATACTCTATCTAACCTCGTTGCATACCCTCTCTTAACAAACGTATGCTCTGTCTCCCACGCCCCCCCTCGAACGCATCCCGTAACCTAATATCCCTCATTAAATCTCTTAGGGTCACCGACACATAGCCTGCCCCTTTCGGTTCCACATCAGCCCTCCTAATAACGCAGTTCCAATCACCTCCTACTATTGCCACCTCCGGTAATGCACGGAAAAAAAAAACACAAGGTCTTCACACACAAACTCCTGCTTCACCTGTACATTTTTCTCTACAGGCACATATATGCTAATAAAGGCCACACGTTTGCCCATCCACCAACCATCTACGTGCAACACCCTTCCCCCTCCCCCCTCACTTCTCTGCAAAACAAACGGGCTCTCCTCCCTAATTAATATACCCACCCCTCCTTTCAAAAGGGCAGATGGCAGGGTTACCACCTGAAACCCCGCCACCTCCAACACCCTACCCTCCTTAAAATTATGCTCCTGAAGGAACACAACATCCACTCTAAATTTATCCAGAAGCATTATAAACCATTCTCTCTTTACACTATTACACAAACTATTAATGTTTACTGTCATACACCGGAGTCCTATTAAAGTTTCCACCCCTGCCTCCTCTCTTCACTCTTCCAATGGGCATCAGAATGTATGGGTCCACTTGTCACCTGCACACTTCCCTCTCTCCCCCCCTTCTTTCGGTGCCTCCTGTCGTGGCCACCACTACCTTCACCTTCTGCCCATATTTGCTTCCTAGGCCGCTGCGCTGTCGTTAGGATATCATCTGAATCCGACGCAGCAGCCCTCTTGTGACAATCGCATCCTCCATAGCTTGGTCCGGGGATGCCTCACAATGTACCTCAACCTTCACTGCACACTGTTGCAATTATCTCGGTGACACCTCAGTCACGCTGTCACTCCCGTCGTCCAAATAGTTCTCCTGTTGTTGATGCACCACAGCCGTCACCCCGTCTTCTACCATCTTTCCAGGTGCAGCCACCTCCTCAGGCGGTGAAAAGGACTTCAGAACCTCAGCTAATTCCTCAATTTCGAACACTTCCTCCTGTACTTTTTGCTCATCTCGATCCTCTGGAAGTGTCTTTGGGCCAGGCAACTGGTCAAGGGCCTCACCCTCTCCTCCAGCCTTATGCGCCTCATCCACTATCTCGCTCCATAGATGACCACGCTCTCCTTCACGTTGTTGAGCATCACCTGCTTCCTCTGGTGTAGAAGCGGATGCCTCCACCTCTGGGCCAGGAGCTCGTTGCCTCTTCCCACACGCTGCTGCTATGTGATCATATTCCCCACATAGCATGTACGTCTTTGCCCGGCGTACGAAACCATGACCTGTGACCTGAATTCCTTTAGGTACACGTAAGATGGTATGGGGTGTCGCAATGTCATTTTTAGGTTAAAAGTGCCCTCCAGCAGACCTGCATAGGCACCCATCACCCACGTACCATGCTGGGCCAAATGAACAGTTCCGTATTCCTCAAAAACTTTTCTCATGTCTGTCTCATCAGCCTCAAAAGGGACATTACGCAGTTTGATCCATGTGTAATGTCTGGATACATCGATCATCCTCACAAGAACAGCTGGTGTTGCATCAAGACTTACGTCCTGAAAACGGTTGACCAACGATTCATAAACCGTTGCTGAGAGTAGTTTCACAAAAAATCTACGTGCTCCGTTCAATGCTACCCCGTACAACTCTCCATCCTAAATGCCATACGTGTCTCTGATGATTTTAGGAAGTAATACCTGGGCTGAAACTGGCATTATTGCCCCACTGAGAAGTTCAACGCCGACAGTGTTAATCCTGCATCTATGACTGAACACCATGTTGACTAATGGTAGTTCTCCTGGTCTGACGGCAGAGGTGCGACAAGCACCACCTCACACCACTGTAGTCAGGGAACTGAAGTGCGTTTGCGCAGGAGGTCCACATGGCCCGAGAACGATGAGGACAAATACGAAGACAAAATTAGTGATTCTCCAGAAACCACACAGACTAAAGCTGTTCAGGAAAGGCAAGCAGCAATGGTGGTTAGAGAGAAAATCAAATTAATGTTAAGTGATTCATTAGAGGTTCGCCGGTACTTCCAGCCTGGGTCTTCTCCATATGGTGATCCAGCTAATGTTAAGCAATGAATAGTTCACCTGCAGCGAACCTTGCCGCCCCCCCAGTATGGAGAAATTTTCTCCAGGAGGGGGGTATCAGCCCCCTTCAGCCATTTTCAGCCCTCTTCAGCCCTGAGGGGCCCAACCATCTCAGAAGGGGCAATTATTATTATTATAATCAAAAAGAAGTGCTAAGCCACAAGGGCTATACAGCGCTGCAGGGTAGGGAACAAAGCGAGGGTATTGGTTGGCAGAAGGGGGAGGGATGATCAGTAGGTTACAGAAAACAGCGGGGCAGGGGATAGTGCGGGGGTAGAGGGTAGCAAGAGATTGAGGTAGAAAGGGCTGAAGGCATCAGAGTTTGTGAAGTAAGTCAGTTGTTGTCAAAAAATCAATAAGAGAGTGTGGATGAAAGGTGGGTCCATCAGCAAGAAGGGAAGGTAAAGAGAGAGCAGTGGAGTGAAGACGATGATGGAGGTAAATTCTGCATGCTCGTTGATAAAGTGGGCAGTCCAACAGAATGTGGCTGACTGATAAAGGAGCCTGACAATTCTCACAGAGAGGAGCAGGGCACCTCTCCATGAGATATCCATAAGTAATACGAGTATGGCCAATGCGAAGATGGGAGAGAGTAGTCTCCCAACCTCGACACTGGTGACAAGAAGACAGCCAGTAACCTATACTCGGTTTAATAGATTGAAGTTTGTTACCGAGCATAGTAGATCAACGTTGTTGCCAACGGGTGTGAAGGTGGGTAGCGATTGCAGCAAAGTAGTCGGTAAATGGAATACCTCTATATGAAACTGGTACGTTATGTACTGCTGACCGTGAAGCAGTGTCTGCCTGTTCATTGCCCTGTACGTCAACATGACCAGGGACCCAACAAAAAACAATATCTTTATGCTTGGTAAAGATGCGGCATAGCCAAAGTTGGATACAGAGGACTAAGGGGTGAGGTGTATCAAATTTCTGTATAGCCTGTAAAGCACTAAGGGAGTCTGAGACAACCACAAATGATGACACAGGCATAGATGCAATACGGATAAGTGCTGCAAGAATGGTATACAATTCAGCAGTAAAAATACTAGCCTATTTACCAGGCGTTCCATCATTTTGCAAATTGCACTGGTCAGAGCAATGGGACAATAGTGGGAGGCTTCATGTCCTGAAGTGCCTGGTTTGTGGAAAGGGAGAACAATGGCAGATTTTCACAGCTGTGGAAGAACTCCTTGTGACCAAATAGGATTGAAAAGGCGTAATAGGACTGCAAGTCTTGACTGATGTAAATGTTGTAGCATACGAATATGAATGTCGTTGGGCCCAGTTGCCGATGATCGGCAAGCTGAGAGTGTTGCCTCCAGTTCTGGAAGTGTAAAAGGCACATTATACTGTTCTTCTCTGAGAGAAGAAAAGTCCAAGGGTGCTAACTCTCTGGCAGACTTTGAGGAAAGAAATGAGGGGCATAGATGGAGCCCCTGAGAAATACGGACCAGATGATTGCCAATTTCATTGGCAACATCTAGTGGGTTTGCTATATCAACACCGGCAACCTGCAGAACAGGAGCCGGGTCAGGAGAATATTTACCACTCAGTTTTCGTACTTTTTTCCAGACTGCACTCAAAGAGGAAGCAGAGGTGATGGTGGAGACATAATCTCGCCAGCAAGTGCGTTTAGCGTCATGGATGACACGACGAGCGATCGCACGCTTCTGCTTAAAATCAAGAAGTCTCTCCGTGGTTCTATTGTATCGGTACCTGCCCCATGCAGTGCATTTCAAATGTACTGCATGAGCACAAACAGGAGACCACCAAGGCACGCATTTCTGAGAATGCCTGCCCAAAGTTTCGGTTATAGAATGAGAAGCTGCGGTTAAAACGGAGGACGAGAAGAGGTGTAAAAGCTAATCAATGGAGGACGAAGAAGGAACCTCACTAAAAACAGTTAGTTGTGAGTAAAGGTTCCAATTTGCCTGATCAAATTGCCAGCGTGGGATATGAAGAGGTGGTGAATATGAAGGGGCAGTAAGAATGATTGGGAAATGATCACTGTCATGTAAATCCGGGAGAACAGACCAGGTGAAGTCTAATGCGGCAGAGGAAGAGCAGACTGAGAGATCGATGTAAGAGAGAGTGTGAGTCCGAGGATCAAAATGGGTGTGAGTACCTGTATTTAAAACATGGAGGGGGTGGGTGGCAGGAAAAGCCTCTAACTGAATGCCACTGGAATTACAGTGAGACCCCCCAGAGGAAATGATGGGCATTAAAATTGCCAAGTAACAGAGTCGGTGGCGGTAATGATGAAACAAGAAAGGCAATATCTGGAATAGATAATGCACGAGAAGGAGAGAGATATAAAGAACAGAGCATATACCACCTATGCAAGTGGATACGGGCTGCTGTGTAATCCAGCGAAGTGCGAACAAATAGCTGATGGTACGGAATATCAGTGTGTAGAAGAAGGGCACTTTCATTAAAGGTCCCATCAGGAGAAGGATCTGAAGAATACAATAAATTATAGCCTGAGATGGGAGAGATAACAGCACAGTGTAATTTTGGTTCCTGTAAGCAAACATTAACAGAGGAAAACTGGGAGAGTAACATCTGAAGCTCACCCCGATTACCCCTGAGGCCGCGTATATTCCACTGTAAATAGGCCATGATTGGCAAAAATATACTTAAAATCCACAGGTAAGGGTTCCTATGGACTAGAGGGGTTAGAAAAGTCCACATGCGGAGGCAGCGGAAAACGTTCAAGCAGCAAAGGAACCGTGCGCTGTGAAGAAAGGAGTTGCGCAGATGGAGGAGAGGAGAGAGAAGGAACAGAGGGTGGATCAGTGTCCATTGATGGTTTGGTCTCTGCAATATATTCAGAGATTGCTTCAAGTGTTTCAGAATTCAGTGACGTCGTATGGAAGACAATATTTGAGATTGTAGGGGGAGGATGAGTAAAGATTGGAACTGTAATGGAGTGTACCAAGGTAGGGGGGGCGAAAGGGTGGAGGGAACTGGAGAACAAGCGTGGAAGAGACAGAAGAGGCAGAAACTTGGGAGGTGGCAGAAGAGGAAGAAACTTGGGAGGGAATAGGGGAGGTAGGTATAGAACGAGGAGGAGGGTGAACCTCTACACTTGTAACAGAGCCAGTGAGAGGGGAAGAACCCGGTACAGAGACAGGGAAGGTAAAAATGAGGAGGTGGAAGAAGGGAAGGAAGGGTTAAAGGACCTTTTTTTGACTTCTGAGAAGTAGAGGGACGATTGGGAGGTGTCGTACGAGATCTCGTCGATACTGAGGCTTGTGAGGGAGAACACGAAGAAGCGAGAACAAACTGAGGCGTTGAAGTAGGAACGTCTGAGCCTAGGACAGCAAAAGAATTAGATACAGGGGTGGCTGCAGAAGATGGGACCCCAGAAGTGGAGGGACGTTTTGAAACACAGGAATAAGAAACATGAGGTATTCTCCCATGGAGGCAGAGATGAGAAACTGCCCTGGCATATGGGAGACCTTCTGCCTCTTTGAGGTAACGGATTTTCCGCTCATTTAAGTAGACTTGGCAACGGCGAGAGTACGAAGGGCGAGCCTCATGACAATTAAGGGATGAGGGAGGTCGATTGCAAGACGTATTTGAATGGTCATTGGCACCACAGACTGGGCATTTGGCTATAGATCTGCAATATTTCGCTGGATGGCCAAATCGCCAGCAATTTCAACACTGTTGTAGTGTAGGGATCACCTTTCGAACTTGTAACCGATGTCCTGCTACATAAACTGAGGATGGGAGTTCACGGCTGTCAAAAGTTAAACAAGCCACATTGCTAGGGTATCGTCTCTGCCCGCGGGCAGGAAGAGCATAAGTGTCTACCTTGAGGATTGGGAGATCTTGGAGTTCCAGCTGTTCAAGAATGTCATTGCCACATATCTGCAAATTTTGTTGAACTATGGTATGGGGCAGAATGACGGTACCACTACAAGAATTGAGGGAATGATGTTTTTCAATAGTGACAGGAACAGTATCTATATGGGAAAGAAGAGAAAGATCATGAGCATTGGTAGCATTCTGTACAGTGATGATGCACATACCGCTCTTAAGAGCATGAAAAGAAATATCTTTACCAACATGGCGTAGGAGTGCCTTGCCAATACTGTGGTCGGAAAGATAGGCAGTAGAGGAAGTCGGTCGTAAAGTGAAGAATTTAGTCCATTGTGCATTCTGAAACTGAGAGTGGAAAGGGAGTGCAAGACGTGTCAATCTTTTCTGGGAAGAACGAGAAGGTGGAGAAGTATCATCAGCAGGTAATTGTCGTTGGCGTTTAGGCGTGGGACCAGAGTTGGTCTGACGTGGAACGGGCCGGCAATTCGAAAATTGCCGCACCATAGAGGGAGAGGCCGGAAGCATAGTCAAAGGAGAGCAGAGGTCAGATAAATCGAAGGAGTCAGCCGAGACCTCAGTACCTGAATTGGGTGAGGAAACAGCACCGGCAAGAGGTACAGAGGCATTAGGAGTGTCCGAAGAGTGGTCCTAAGATGAGGCGGGGTCAGAACAGGGTGCAGTATCAAGAAGGGGCCCGGGGGGTAGCAAGTTCATGGACTAGGGCTGCCATGGTTAGGTAACTTCTTTCTTTTTGTTTTTATGAAAAAAAAGAAGGAAAAGAAAATAAAAATAAAAAAAGAATAAAAAGAGGGGGGATCGGGGAGGGATAGTTCCTAGGAGGAATGAAAGGGCCAGAAATCTCCCTCCGCGCCCAAGAGAACCTCAGCACTGCAAGTAGCGCAGATGCAGCATGGAACCTGTGCCATACCCTACCCATCATGCCAGTAAACAAGCAATCCGGGATAGCAACCTCACATCTGCCGAGCTACCTCAGTGGACAAAAGAGAGGGCGGCCGGATATCCGCCACAAAACATACCTCCTTCGCCCACCACCCCCGGAATCCGAAAGGTGGCTTCCAGAGATACACCCGTCGCCCGAGAGACACCCAAAGCCACCCTCCGGGATACCGGAGAGGGATCGGGACATCCCCAGGCAATCCAGATTCCACAGCAAACTACGCCACCGCCAAGAACCTCAACGGAATGGGATGGACCCCGGTACCCTTTCCCCTACCTAGGAACTAGCGTGCCTGTGGGAAAAAGTCCCAAAGGCCAAAAGGAAGGGCAAAAGGGAGGGGTGGGGAGGAGGAGGAGGAAAGGAAAAAGGGGAGGATGGGGAGGATGGAATAGGGAAGGGGGGATTGGGGGGTAATTAGGTTCGGTCTGAGGAAGGAGACCGACAGGTCTAATTCCTCAGACCAAGAGCTTCTTCACCACAACAAGGAGCCCCCTTGAAGAGGTCAGAAGGGGCAAACATCTTGTTTACTGTTACATCAAGTAACTGATCCCTGATGCAGTACGAGCATGTGACGTGGTCACGCGGCTCCTTGCAAGAGTCCGATGTTGCAAATAGTTTAGTTAGAGAAAGAGAAGAGAGCCAAAAGGTACCTAATGAATGTAGGTACAAAGAGAGAAGAGAGTAATTTCATGTGTATCTAACATACATGTAGTGTAAGTTGATCTTCTATTTAATATTAATAAACCTAACTGACTAACTTATCACTAATATATTTCTTTTTATTGTGACTACTTTTCACATAGTTAAATTACTTACCTGATTTAACTGTAAAGTTTAAACAATTATCACAAAGATCCAGATGTAAATAAGTCACTTTGAATATTCTGTGTTATTCAACAGGATAATCTGCACATACACAGCTATGTATGATAATCTACACATACTCTACTCCTATGTATGACAGTTTATGTAACTATTTATGTGTACCTAAATATAATTTTTTTTTAGAGGCTAGACTTCTATATGTTTATTGAAGTTTATCCAACTCAGAAGTTATTAGTTAGAAAACAATGTTCATCACAAACTATGTTATATTGTAAGTAAGTTTATAAAGACACAGGTACTGGTGAGGACAATTACCACACAGTGTAATTTATCCACCAGGATAATTACCACACAGTGTAATTTATCCACCAGGATAATTACCACACAGTGTAATTTATCCACCAGGATAATTACCACACAGTGTAATTTATCCACCAGGATAACACAAAAACCTCAGACAAAGTGACTTGTTTCCCTTGTCCTTATAAGATTATTTAAATTTTAAAAGTTAAAACAGCTAAGTAACTTAAATGTGCGAGAATAATTTACAATAGAAGATACTGTGGAAAATTGCATTTATCTGTATGTATAATTATGTACATAACAATAAATGAGCATAGATAATTATTATTTATCAGTTATACAAGTAGGAATTTGGGACACCTAGGTCGCAAAAATGTCCCCCTTCGATACCTACCACTGTCATATCCACAAGTTGCTCTGAACCTATTAATTAAATGAATTATACATCACCAGGAATTCTGGTAAATATATAAATTTGTGAACTGTATATTAAAATTAAAAAATGATTACATATAAACACATTTACATAACAGAAGGAAAATATATCTTAATATCACTCACCAATTTGACTGGATATTAAGTTGTATCATACTCAGAAAAACCTCACTAACTAAATTTATGAAAACACTGGCCAGAATTATACACAAATCTAGAGAGCTTATCTGAGGTTCCTGGAGCTGCCTTGTCCAGTCGTCTGATATCTCAAGTTATGCAGGAATGCATGTTCAACAATTTCGCCTCCTATTTGAGAGGTGTCAGCCCAATTTCAACCTCTAGAGCATGAAAATTCCTTCCCATCAAACCAACGTTGTACTCAATTCAAAACCCAAGATGGCGAGTGTCTCGTCTGTGCAGACGCAGGCTTTCCGTTTTCTATGACATAAATATTATTAAATACAGTATGGCCATGTATTTACATATAAATACTGAATTTCTGGAAAATATATACAGTATTTTCCACAGATACTATGATTAAGGTAAACTGAGCTATTTATATTATTACTCAAGTATAGATCACAGTAACATACTAGTATGTAGCCCAAACCAGGCCTGACTTCTCCCTCTCTGTATGTAGCCTGTCAGTAGAACGCCTTCCATCTGAGCAAAAAAAAAAAAAACTAATGGAAAAATAAATAAAGAAACGACTCTAGGAATAATAAGAATGATGACTGAGGATTTTACTTAAAATTTAAATATAATAAAAATGGCCTTCGGTTCTAGTGCTGTAGTTGGGCGGGAGTAGGTAAGGCCCTGAATGAATCTCTGATGTTTAAGACCATGTAAGTAATCCTGGCGGATGGTAACAGTCCAGTGTTATGGAATCTCCCGTACCACTTGGTTGGAGCACCACAAGTAGAATAAATAAGGGCCGGTAGTAGTCGGATAATGTTAATAAGTCCAATTAACAAGTGTCTTGCTCCTTTATCTGGCGTCTGCCCTGGATGACAACGCCAGGAACAGAGCTGGTAATAAGAAAAAATAAACTGATTACCAATGGTTATGATAATATAATATTTAAGAATGGAAAAGAGTGGCAAATGCCAAAATCATTACTGGTAACCAGCAAACAAAAGAAAGCAACGAACAGTAATACTCCAGGTAGATCACCTTACCTGATCAGGAGAACAGTAGAGGTGAAGTGATTTTCCAAACTTCAACTCACACCAGGTAAGGTCAGTACTACCAGGAGTAGAAATTGAAACAAATCAGACACCAGGAACTAGAGTTTCGCCCCAGCCCGCTAGAAAGGGGGAGGCTGTGCGACGTAACTCGCTAATGGTTCCTGGTTGCCTCAACAACCCTAACCCCACTTACAACCCACTTTTCCCTCACATAGCCCATACAAGACCTGACTCTCCTCCCTCTCTGTAGCCGATACAAGACCTGACTCTCCTCCCTCTCTGTATGTAGCCCATACAAGACCTGACTCTCCTCACATTCGCTGCCTGGATGAGGTAGAGTACGGTCGTGCTTTTCACCCTTCTACTGTTTACCCAGATGAACTACTAAGACAACAATATGGCACTAGGTATGCGCCGGAGAGTGAATACTGTGGGCATTGAGCTCATTAGTGGGGTTTTAACGCCTACGTCAGTCGAGGTGTTATTGCCCAAAATTATAAGAGAGACATACGGCATCAGAGACGAGGATTTGTATGGTGTGGCACTAAATGGTGTTTATAGAATATTCGTGAAAGTGCTAACAGCTCAAGTGTATGAGGCGTTGGTGATCGTTACCAAGATGTCAGCATTAACTTAACGTAACACCGGACGGGATGTTCCAGAGAAGGGACACAGACACAAGAGGTCACAATTGGAAGTTGAAGACTCAGATGGATCAAAGGGATGTTAGGAAGTATTTCTTCAGTCATAGAGTAGTCAGGCCGTAGAATAGCCTAGAAAGTGACGTAGTGGAGGGGGGAACCATACATAGTTTTAAGGCGAGGTATGATAGAGCTCATGGGGCAGGGAGAGAGAGGACCTAGTAGCAATCAGCGAAGAGGCGGGGCCAGCAGCTGTGACTCGACCCCTGCAACCACAAATAGGTGAGTACCGGCAGTGAGGGTCAGGTTGACGGATGTATCAAGACATTATTCGTGGGTCAAGCTCCTCAACGTGCCTTTTGAGGCTGATGAAGCGGATATCAGAAGTGTTTTTGAAAGATATGGGACTGTACATCTAGCCCAACCTGGAAAATGGGTAAAAGGAGCTTACGCAGGATTTCCGAAGGGTACTTTCAATCTCAAGATGATGTGAGACATCCTATACCCTCATATGTATATCTCGAGAAGTTTAAAACCCAGATAATGGTGGCATATGCTGGGCAGAGGTGTATGTGCCGACTAAGTGGTGAATATGACTATGTGGTGGCAGATTATGGCAAGCGGAATATGGTTCCTGGGCCGGCAATGGGCGGAACACCTGTGCATGAGAAAACGATGCCTGAGGAAGAATGGAGGCAAGGAGGAGGGCATGGTCGCATAAGAAGTGAAGAGGTGGTGGCTCCTTCTGTGGAATGGGAAGGGGATGTGGTGATTCATGAATCACCCAGCCCATTAACAGTACAGTTGTCGAGTGAAGAGGCGCAAATGGGCGCAGAAGTGAAAGCTATCGAGAAGGAGTTGGCGACGGTGATACAGGCTATGCTACAGTCTAAGGAGGTGGAAGGTCGCAGCGAGCAGGAACCTGGGATCGAGGCAGAAGGAGGTGTGTGCTGGAGGAGGGAGGACCAGGTGGCACCTGTGATGGACAGTACGAGTGCCATGGAAGGACATGGAGGTGAATTAAGGGTGATAGAGGTGGAAGTCCAACGTGAGGACTCCCAGGACACAGATATGGAGACTGAGGGAGCAACGAGGAAAAGAGCGGCGGCGTCAGATTCAGATGATGTTCTGACGCCAGTGCAAAAGGCCAGGGAAAAAGGCATGGGGTTATGGTACCCAGAGTGACAGAAGGGGGGGATGATTGGGAAGGAGGGTGAAGTACGTGGCAAAGGCAATGCCCAGGGAAATGGTCAGAAAGGGAAGAGTCTTGAAATGAGGCAGGGAGGGAAACCTTAAACCGGCACCAGGTGTGTAACAATAAATATTAATGGTCTGTGTGATGGTGTAAAACGTGAGTGCTTCCGGATGTTTTTGAATAGATACAAGGTTGACGTAGCTTTTGTGCAGGAACACAATTTTAAACTTGGCCGTGAATTAGTGGTGCATGGGTACCAGGCTTATGTGTTGCCGTCTGAGCATTTAAAAGGAGGAGTGGGTGTGTTGATCAGGGAGGCGAGCCCGTTTGTATTGCACAGGAAAGAGGGGGAGTGGGGAGAGTATTACGTGTGGAAGGATGGTGGATGGGAGAGAGAGTGGCGTTTGTGTGTGTGTATGACCCAGCAGAAAGTGACGTGAAAGTAAAGACGGATTTTGTGCGGGAGGAACTTGTGTACTTCCTACACACGTTACTGTCTGTGGCGATTGTGGGGGGGATAGGAATTGTGTAGTTAAGAGGGCAGATGTGGAACCCAGAGGAGTGGGATATTTTTCCTCAGTCTTAGGAGGCCTGTTTAGAGATCTTCAGTTACATGATGCTTTTGGGGAAGGTCTGTGGGAGGTGGGACATACTTTTATAAGGCGGGGATACATGGCTCGTTTGGACAGGATATATTTATCTCAGAGGGTTTTGGTAGTCTTTTAAAACTATTGAGATGGTGTCTTCCAATCATAGGGTGGTAATAGTGGAGATGGGGTGAGAAGCTTTGGCTCGTAGGCAGGGAAGCTATTGGAAACTGAATACGATAGTTTTGGGGGATGGGGAGGGAGTCGAAGGTTTTGCAGTATTTTGGGAACAGCTCTGTGCAGAGGGAAGGACTGAGGAGGATGTGGTTGGACGGCGGGAGAGTGTGGCTAAGGTAAGAATACGTCAATTTTATGTGAGGAAGAGCAAACGCATTAATCAATTGTGGTATGGTTTGTCAAATTATTTAGAATCTAGATTACGGGATTGTTATGTGGGGGGTGGTGGTGGCGGGGGTGTACCCCGTGGAGGAAATACAAATGTTGAAGGACAGGATAAAGGATTTACAAGAAGAGCGTTTTGCAGCGGTACGGGTACAAGCGGGGCTGGACGAAGTACTCTGGGGCGACAAGCCATCAGCTTGCATGCTGTGAGGACAGAAGGTATGACAGCAAACAACTACAATACTGGGATTGCAAGTTATTTCTTCGGTGGTTTTTTTTCGAGAGGGTCAGGTATTACAGGAAACAACGAGGATGAGTGTGTATGCAGATAGATGGTTTGAGAAGTACGGGAAAAGTAGTGTCGTGGATGTCGAGGTTCTTGGGCAGGTATGTGAGTATGTGCCATGGAAATTGGGGAGGAGTGATCGGGAGGCACTGGGTGGGGTCATTGAGGAGGAGGAAATATGGAGAGCCCTTATGGACATGAGGAAGGGAAAGGCACCCTGGATAGATAGTTTACCAAGCGAATTTTATGTACAACATTGGGGTCTGCTACGGGATTTCCTAGTAAGGTTAATGAATGCCATGAAAGACAGAGGTAAGATGGGAGACTCGCAGGCAACGGCGGTGGTGGTGTTGGTCTTGAAGGGTAAAAAGCAGAATACCCTTCGGATTACCGAGCAATTTCGTTGCTTTGTGCTGATTATAAGCTGTTCGCGAGAATTCTTGGGAATAGGCTTAAATGTGTTGTGTGGAGGGTGGTGTTTGAGTCTCAGTTTGGGTTGCTGGGTAGGTCAACAGTTGAGGCCTTGGGATCATAAAGGGGTTCCTGGAGGACATGGAAGAGGGCAGAGGGGCATTGTTGGCATTGGATTGGCAAGGGGCTTATTACAGGGTGGAACGAGGGGCTTTGCAGGATATTCTCCTCAGACAGGGGTTTGGCGAAGTGGGGTGGGTGGATGCGTTGTACTCAGGAGCGAAGGTAAGGGTGCAAATCAATTGGTGTGTGGGGGAGGGAGTCAACATGGAGCAGGGTCTTCAGCAGGGTTGTCCAGTATCACAACCTTTGTTTGCATGTGTTCAGGATCCTTTTTATAGGATGGTGGAGGATCGTCTAAGGAATGGGGGGGGGGAGATGGTGTGCAGAAGCCTTGGCCTGGCTTGGTGGGTTATGTTGACGATACAACTATTCTTGTGTGTGAGGAGACATGGTTAGAAGTTTTAGGGGAAGTTGTACACATGTTTGGGAGAGCTACTGGGATGAAGGTAAATCTGGAGAAGTCAATGATAATGGGGCTGGGAGAGTGGGCAGGGAGATTAGAATGGGGATATGATGCCTTGTAGCATCAGACTGGGAGTCTAAAAATCTGTGGTGTCATATTTGAGGCTGACCTGAGTGCTGCAAGGGTCAATAATTCGTATAGGATGGTGGAACAGGTGCAGCGATGTTTGGGAATGCTGCGACCTCACCATTTAAACCTTAGGCAACGAGCGATTGTTATCAATGTATCACTATATATAAAGTCTGGTTTGTATCGGCAGTGTTGCTGTTAACAGGAACGGCAATCACGAGTATGCTTAGAATGGTATTCAAATGCTTGTGGGGTTCAGGGTGAAACTGGTTGCAAAAGGAGGTAGTGACATTGCTGGTATGTAAGGGAGGGTTGGGTTTGTTGGACTTGAGAAAGCACGTGAAATGTGTGTTCATTAAGAGGGAAGTGATGCGTGTAGGTGAATGGAGGGGGGGGGGAGCTAGATAAGGTACATGATCGCCTACGGAAATGGTATGGAGGGGCGGAAATGAAGGAATGTGAAAAAGTGTTACGTGCCTTAGTGTTAGCCAGGGAACCGGGAAGAGTAAAGATGGGAACTTTGTGTAAATTGTTAGAGGGACATGTAGTGGTGCCGGTTGAAGGGATCTACCCCATGTATGCATGGGATGTAATATGGCAAAGATTTGGTAAATTAAGGATACGACCTAGGGCCCGAGAGGTTATGTATCGTTTCCTACATGGTATATTGCCAACGGGAGCGATGCTCCGAGATAGGAGGGTCATCGAGGGTGGCGGGTGTAGCAGATGCAGTGGGGAAGAGACTGCGTATGATGTTGTCTATTTTTGTGAAGGTTTGGAGTGTATCAGGGTATGGATGAGTATTGTAGTGGCTAGAGTGGGGGGTCATGGTGTGTCGGTATTGAGAGCGTTGATATGAGTCCTGATATGAGTGGGGTGGATGAGGGTGTGGCAAGGAGTTTAGCATACATAATCGTGGATTACATATATGTTTTGTGCGGTATAAGGGGAAAGGAGGGTGGGGAAGTGCTGAGAAGGATATTAGCGGCGACGTTTTATCAAACTTTGTGTCGCAATAGAGACATATATGGGAAAAGGTGGGATGAGGTTTTTTCCGAAGGTTATAGAGGACTAACAATAGGGAATTTAAGGGCTTTATAAGGGTTTTTGAGTATGTTTATAAAAGGGGGAGGGGAGTCAGGGGTATTCAACGGGCTGACCTCCTCGGGTGTGAAGTGATGGATGGATGGGTGTGACTGGAGGTACATGTGTGGAACTGGATGTGATGGTGTGAAAGATCTATTTTGTTTAGTTCCCTTGTTGGGGAAGGTATAAATGAAAGTTTAAATATATAACATTTATAAATATATAACGTACAAAATATGTAACAGGATTTTTTCTTTGGTAGCGAATTGTCCCGCTTGTACTGGTCTTGCAAGTGAATTTTAACTTGAGAGGGTTTTCCTTTCACTATGTTCCTTGAAACATTGAGGTATTTTGAAGTTTTTGTAATGTGTTCCTGCATCTTTTTTTTGAAGTAATTACTTATTATGTAATCATGTGTGAATAAGGATTAGTAAACTAAATTAATATTCAATGTATATTCATTTGTATGTAATACTAGTTAGGCGCGTGCTAGAAGGCACAGACAGTCTAGTCTGGTGGAATGTGTGTTAAGTTTTGATATGTTTGTATGTGGCGTGTTAGATATTGTAAGGAGTTTGGAATGGTGTTGTTATCTTACTATGTTTGTATGTGGTGTGTTAGATGTTGTAAGGAGTTTGGTATGGTGTTGTTATCTTACTATGTTTGTATGTGGTGTGTTAGATGTTGTAAGGAGTTTGGTATGGTGTTGTTATCTTATTATGTTTGTATGTGGCATGTTAGATGTTGTAAGGAGTTTGATATGGTGTTGTTATCTTACTATGTTTGTATGTGGCATGTTAGATGTTGTAAGAAGTTTGTTATGGTGTTGTTATCTTACTATGTTTGTATGTGGTGTGTTAGATGTTGTAAGGAGTTTGGTATGGTGTTATCTTACTACGTTTGTATGTGGTGTGTTAGATGTTGTAAGGAGTTTGGTATGGTGTTGTTATCTTACTACGTTTGTATGTGGCGTGTTAGATGTTGTAAGGAGTTTGATATGGTGTTGTTATCTTACTATGTTTGTATGTGGCATGTTAGATGTTGTAAGGAGTTTGTTATGGTGTTGTTATCTTACTATGTTTGTATGTGGCATGTTAGATGTTGTAAGGAGTTTGTTATGGTGTTGTTATCTTACTATGTTTGTATGTGGTGTGTTAGATGTTGTAAGGAGTTTGTTATGGTGTTGTTATCTTACTACGTTTGTATGTGGCGTGTTAGATGTTGTAAGGAGTTTGTTATGGTGTTGTTATCTTACTATGTTTGTATGTGGCATGTTAGATGTTGTAAGGAGTTTGTTATGGTGTTGTTATCTTACTATGTTTGTATGTGGCATGTTAGATGTTGTAAGGAGTTTGTTATGGTGTTGTTATCTTACTATGTTTGTATGTGGCATGTTAGATGTTGTAAGGAGTTTGTTATGGTGTTGTTATCTTACTAAAATCAAGATGAAACATTTGGATAATCTTATTCATGTCATAGTCTTGGATTCTTTTAAAATATTTACATATCCTAGTATTTTACTGATAATGTAGCATGTGGGGTATTTTCTTGCTTTTAAAGCGTGAACTTCACGTTATACAATGTTGTTATAAGATCTTGAATTTCATGGTTGTTACATTAATATTGATATTATATATTGTAGGTGTATATTTTTCAACTTATAAAGGTGTATGGGTGTATAGGCATGTAATGTTTATATCTGTTTAAGTCTGCAATTTTATGTTTTTGTGTTATTGATGTTCAAGCACCACCAACTATTGGTAAATACTCATTAAGTTTTTGATGAGGTCAGGTATGACCCTAAATTAGGATAATTAATGGTATGTTTCTTAGAACGATGAATGTAAATATTTAAGGGGGAGAAGTGTCAGCTGTGGCGACACTGGCAATAATAATTATTGTAAAAGGAGGGGTTTGTAGGATATGTTGTGGGTTGTGTATCTGGTTGTAATGGCCATTATCTGTAATGTTTATTTTCTGTACTGGGAATGTGTAATAGAAGTTATTGTTAATATCCAGTATTGTTTTTAATTTTATTATACTCTTATGCATCCTTTTATTCGTTCCATGTTTTAAGTAAAAATATATAAAAAAAGACTCTCCTCCCTCTCGGTATGTAGCTCGTACAAGACCTCACTCTCCTCCCTCTCTGTATGTAGCTCATACAAGACCTCACTCTCCTCCCTCTCTGTATGTAGCTCATACAAGACCTCACTCTCCTCCCTCTAT
>NC_091338.1:30104896-30107396 GCF_038502225.1 Cherax quadricarinatus
AGTTTTAATGTATGGTGGTGACACTGGGTAGATTATTAGGAGAGTTTACTGTATGATCAGAGTCTTAATGTATGGTGGTGACACTGGGTAGATTATTAGGAGAGTTTACTGTATGATCAGAGACTTAATGTATGAAGGTGACACTGGGTAGATTATTAGGAGAGTTTACTGTATGATCAGAGTCTTAATGTATGGAGGTGACACTGGGTAGATTATTAGGAGAGTTTACTGTATGATCAGAGACTTAATGTATGAAGGTGACACTGGGTAGATTATTAGGAGAGTTTACTGAATGATCAGAGTCTTAATGTATGGAGGTGACACTGGGTAGATTATTAGGAGAGTTTACTGTATGATCAGAGACTTAATGTATGAAGGTGACACTGGGTAGATTATTAGGAGAGTTTACTGTATGATCAGAGACTTAATGTATGAAGGTGACACTGGGTAGATTATTAGGAGAGTTTACTGTATGATCAGAGACTTAATGTATGAAGGTGACACTGGGTAGATTATTAGGAGAGTTTACTGTATGATCAGAGTCTTAATGTATGGAGGTGACACTGGGTAGATTATTAGGAGAGTTTACTGAATGATCAGAGTCTTAATGTATGGAGGTGACACTGGGTAGATTATTAGGAGAGTTTACTGTATGATCAGTGTCTTAATGTATGGAGGTGACACTGGGTAGATTATTAGGAGAGTTTACTGTATGATCAGAGTCTTAATGTATGGAGGTGACACTGGGTAGATTATTAGGAGAGTTTACTGTATGATCAGAGACTTAATGTATGAAGGTGACACTGGGTAGATTATTAGGAGAGTTTACTGTATGATCAGTGTCTTAATGTATGGAGGTGACACTGGGTAGATTATTAGGAGAGTTTACTGTATGATCAGAGTCTTAATGTATGGAGGTGACACTGGGTAGATTATTAGGAGAGTTTACTGTATGATCAGAGACTTAATGTATGAAGGTGACACTGGGTAGATTATTAGGAGAGTTTACTGTATGATCAGAGTCTTAATGTATGGAGGTGACACTGGGTAGATTATTAGGAGAGTTTACTGAATGATCAGAGTCTTAATGTATGGAGGTGACACTGGGTAGATTATTAGGAGAGTTTACTGTATGATCAGTGTCTTAATGTATGGAGGTGACACTGGGTAGATTATTAGGAGAGTTTACTGTATGATCAGTGTCTTAATGTATGGAGGTGACACTGGGTAGATTATTAGGAGAGTTTACTGTATGATCAGTGTCTTAATGTATGGAGGTGACACTGGGAAAGGGAAGACTTGAAAGAGATATGAGTCGTGGGAAGACTTTAGAGAGATGTGAGTCAGGGGAAGACCTGAGACAGATGTGAGTCAGGGGAAGACCTGAGACAGATGTGAGTCAGGGGAAGACCTGAGACAGATGTGAGTCAGGGGAAGACCTGAGACAGATGTGAGTCAGGGGAAGACCTGAGACAGATGTGAGTCAGGAGAAAATTTAAGAAAGATGTGAGTCAAAGGAAGATTTAGTGATCTGGGAATGATCGCTGTCTTAAAGCAAATTATCTCCAGAGATAAAGGTCGGTGACGGAAATTGTACCAGAAATGTATGGATTAGGAGTTATTTTGTGTATGGAAGTTACTAATGGTTAAATATGTGTGGTTTAGTGCTTAAGAAATGATGAAACATCATTGAATGTAAGGGTTTTTCTCATGGCTTGAATAGTAACGCTCTTCTTGCCGAATAAGGCAAGCAAAAATTTGTCTATGCAGTAATTTCGCAAATATCATTCTGAATCTAACGAAAAATATATATTTCATTGTGTTTGTTTATTAATTTATTGTGAACTTATCTAAAAGTATTTAGTTGGATTAGGCTAAATTAAGGGGCCTTGTTATAATAAGGTCTGGTTAGTTTTCTAAGGTTCTTAAGGGGCGCTTGTTATAATAAGATCAGGTAAATTTTCTAAGGTTCTTTTGGTACAAAATTATAAATTTTTACATTACCATTAAAGAAAAAATGTATTTTTAAACGTATAAGAAATATTTATTTTAGAAAGAACTTAATTTTGAACGAATTCTTGTTAATTGAAAAATTTTACCTATTCGACACGAATATATATATATATATATATATGTATATATATATATATATATATATATATATATATATATATATATATATATATATATATATATATCAATGTATGGTATAAACCTTGGTAATAAATACCGACAAGTTGGTTCAGAAAGACACGTAAGCAAACACTATGACATATTTATTAGAAAACGTTTCGGTCCTGGGACCTTGATCACTTCTAACATACAGAGGTAGAAAGACATTATATATATATATATATATAGGCATAGAGTGAGGTGTGAGTGACGCAAGGTGACCTGAAGAATGTCATGTTGAGATGAGGACGGGTAGACGATGAAATCATGTGACTCCTGTGTTGTTGGGTTGGTGCTGCTTAAGTATCATGTATGCCAATGTTTTTTG
>NC_091338.1:30112396-30254843 GCF_038502225.1 Cherax quadricarinatus
ATGGCATCTGTTATTATACTTGTAAGCTTGGTTTCTTTGAGAGCTATAATGTCCGGTGATGCCTCTTTGACTCTTTTGTGCCACTCCTCCCACTTATTTGTTATTCCATCAGTAATTGTGTAGCATACCTTCAGTTTCCTTTCCAACACTGTGGTTTGGGGGGCCTGTGAGGGTTGGGGACCTGGTAGTGCACTGTGGGATTCTATAGCAGAGTGTTGGGTGGGAGCTTTGAGTGCGGATTATAGTCTGTGTAGGGATGGTGTGATAGGTTGTGGGGATCTGGGGATGGTTCTCTGTGTGCTTGCTCCTGTTGCTCTTCCCTGCTTTGATTGATCTCTCATGGTTCTGCACTTGTCTCCCTTCCTAGCTCCTTTTGCTTTTGTGTCCTCTCCCTCAGCTACTGTCATGCTATTTGTGTTCTGTCACTGTCTAGGAACACTGTCTTGTACTCTGCCGAGTACTTCAACCGTGGTTTCTCTGTTTCTGTCCTGAAAATAAGCTTGATCGGTTGTTTTCTCTCCTTCAAGTACTTCTTCCCCTATTCTCTGAAAATTTAGAATCTCGTCCATGTCTTCTTCACCTATTTCTGTGATGATGTTTTCAATCTCTTTTCTTTCTACCTGCCGTCTTTTAGTGTATGTTCTTCCCTCCCTCTCCTGAAGCCCATGAATAAACACTGACTTTGCCCTTTCCTCTTCCCATTGCCTTTCCCTCTGTGACTCTGGTTCCTGTCTGTAATTGGCCATTTTCTCCCTTGTTTTTTCGAGTAGCTCTTGGTAGCATGGTTGTGCCTCTGCCTTTGACCTATCTCCCTCTCCATCTGCACCCAGCTCCTGTCCCCTTTCACTCCTTGGCCCTTCTTGGCAGGCTGATATGACCTTAGCATAATTCATATCTCCTTCCTGTAATTCATATCTCCCCTGTAACTTGCTTCAGCCTGTTTACCTCATCTTCTAGGATCCTTATCCTGGCTACTGAAGTTTTGACTTATGCCTCCCAATTTTTCTTCTCCTCCTCCAACCTCTTTTCCAATTTCACAGAAAGCTCTGTCTCCATTTTTGCAGAAAGCTCTCCTAATTTTCTCTCCCACTCTTGTTCCATCCTTTTCCACTGATCCTCCATCCACTCCTCCCTACCAGAACCATTCTCATTTGATCCCTGGTTCCTTTGAGTCCACACCCTTTTTTTTTAGAGAGAGGAGAGAGAGAGAGAGAGATAGAGAGAGAGAGAGAGAGAGAGAGAGAGAGAGAGAGAGACAGACAGACAGACAGACAGACAGACAGACAGATAGACAGATAGAAAGAGAGAAATGGGAAAGGTAGAAGGAGAGAGAGAGGGAGAGAGTTAGAAGGGAAAAGAAGGGAGAGAGAGAGAGAGAGAGAGAGAGAGAGAGAGAGAGAGAGAGAGAGAGAGAGAGAGAGAGAGAGAGAGAGAGGAGATAGGGGAGAAGGGGGAGACTGGGGGGAGATGGAAGAGAGAGAGGGAAGAGAGAGGAGTGGGGAAGAGAGAGGGGAGGAGGGAAGAAAGATGGGAAATGGGAGAGAGGGGAGAGATAATGAGAGGAGGAGAGATGTTAGAGGGGAGAGATAATGAGAGGAGGAGAGATGTTAGAGGGGAGAGATGGGAGAGGGGAGAGAGAGAGAGAGAGAGAGAGAGAGAGAGAGAGAGAGAGAGAGAGAGAGAGAGAGAGAGAGAGAGAGAGAGAGAGAGAGAGAGGAGATAGGGGAGAAGGGGGAGACTGGGGGGAGATGGAAGAGAGAGAGGGAAGAGAGAGGAGTGGGGAAGAGAGAGGGGAGGAGGGAAGAAAGATGGAAAATGGGAGAGAGGGGAGAGATAATGAGAGGAGGAGAGATGTTAGAGGGGAGAGATAATGAGAGAAGGAGAGATGTTAGAGGGGAGAGATGGGAGAGGGGAGAGAGAGAGAGAGAGAGAGAGAGAGAGAGAGAGAGAGAGAGAGAGAGAGAGAGAGATGAGAGAGAGAGAGATGAGAGAGGAGAGAGAGAGAGAGAGAGAGGGGAGATAGGGGAGAAGGGGGAGACTGGGGGGAGATGGAAGAGAGAGAGGGAAGAGAGAGGAGAGGGGAAGACAGAGGGGAGGAGGGGAGAAAGATGGAAAATGGGAGAGAAGGGAGAGATAATGAGAGGAGGAGAGATGTTAGAGGGGAGAGATGGGAGAGGGGAAAGAGAGAGAGAGAGAGAGAGAGAGAGAGAGAGAGAGAGAGAGAGAGAGAGAGACAGACAGACAGACAGACAGACAGACAGTCAGACAGAGACAGAGAACGTGGAGTGGATAGTGGAGTGTAAGAGAGAGGGAGGGAGGGAGAGTTATCAGGTCAGTTTACAGGAGGGTGTGAAATCCTGTGTGTGTGTGTGTATGTACTCACCTATTTGTACTCACCTATTTGTGGTTGCAGGGGTCGATTCATAGCTCCTGGCCCCGCCTCTTCACTGATTGCTACTAGGTCCTCTCTCTCCCTGCTCCATGAGCTTTATCATACCTCGCCTTAAAACTATGTATGGTTCCCGCCTCCACTACTTCACTTTCTAGGCTATTCCACGACTTGACTACTCTATGACTGAAGAAATACTTCCTAACATCCCTTTGATTCATCTGAGTCTTCAACTTCCAATTGTGACCTCTTGTGTCTGTGTCCCATCTCTGGAACATCCTGTCTTTGTCCACCGTGTCTATTCTGCGCAGTATTTTATATGTCGTTATCATGTCTCCCCTGACCCTCCTGGCCTCCAGTGTCGTCAGGCCGATTTCCCTCAACCTTTCTTCGTACGACAATCCCCGTAGCTCTGGGACTAGTCTTGTTGCAAACCTTTGCACTTTCTCTAATTTCTTGACGTGCTTGACTAGGTGTGGATTCCAAACTGGTGCTGCATACTCCAGTATGGGCCTGACGTAGATGGTATACAGAGTCTTAAACGAATCCTTACTGTGGTATCGGAACGCTATCCGTAGGTTTGCCAGGCGCCCGTATGCTGCAGCAGTTATCTGATTGATGTGCGCCTCAGGAGATATGCTCGGTGTTATACTCACCCCCAGATCTTTTTCCTTGAGTGAGGTTTGCAGTCTTTGGCGTGTGTGTGTGCGTGTGTGCGTACACACGCGCATTTATGCCTGTGTGCCCAGAAATATACCTCTTCACTTTTATGTATCAATAATGCTAATAAAATGCTAGTAATAATACTAGTACTTCCACTAATTATAATCCTAATGCTAATATTACTTGCAAGAGTCTGACCGCTTGTTGCTGTGTGTGTGTGTGTGTGTGTGTGTGTGTACTCACCTATTTGTGGTTGCAGGGGTCGAGTCCTAGCTCCTGGCCCCGCCTCTTCACCGGTTGCTACTAGGCCCTCTCTCTCCCCGCTCCATGAGCTTTATCAAACCTCGTCTTAAAACTGTGTATGGTTCCTGCCTCCACTACGTCATTTTCTAGGCTATTCCACTGCCTTACAACTCTATGACTGAAGAAATACTTCCTACTATCTCTCTGACTCATTTGTGTCTTCAACTTCCAATTGTGGCCTCTTGTTTCTGTGTCCCCTCCCTGGAACATCCTGTCCTTGTCCACCTTGTCTATTCCACGCAGTATTTTATATGTCGTTATCATGTCTCCCCTGACCCTCCTGTCCTCCAGTGTGGTCAGGCCGATTTCCCTTAATCTTTCTTCATAGGACATTCCCCTTAGCTCTGGAACTAACCTTGTTGCAAACCTTTGTACTTTCTCTAGTTTCTTGACGTGCTTTATCAAGTGCGGGTTCCAAACAGGTGCTGCATACTCCAGTATGGGCCTGACATACACGGTGTACAGTGTCTTGAATGATTCCTTGCTAAGGTATCGGAATGCTGTTCTCAGGTTTGCCAGGCGCCCATATGCTGCAGCAGTTATCTGATTGATGTGTGCTTCCGGAGACATGCTCGGTGTTATACTCACCCCAAGATCTTTCTCCTTGAGTGAGGTTTGCAGTCTTTGTCCACCTAGCCTATACTCTGTCTGCGGTCTTCTGTGCCCTTCCCCTATCTTCATGACTTTGCATTTGGCAGGATTAAATTCGAGAAGCCATTTGCTGGACCAGGTGTCCAGTCTGTCCAGGTCTCTTTGAAGTCCTGCCTGGTCCTCATCAGATTTAATTCTCCTCATTAACTTCACATCATCTGCAAACAGGGACACTTCTGAGTCTAACCCTTCCGTCATGTCGTTCACATATACCAAAAATAGCACTGGTCCTAAGACCGACCCCTGTGGGACCCCGCTCGTCACAGGTGCCCACTGTGATACGTCATTACGTACCATGACTCGTTGTTGCCTCCCTGTCAGGTATTCTCTGATCCATTGCAGTGCCCTTCCTGTTATATGCGCCTGATGCTCTAGCTTCTGCACTAATCTCTTGTGAGGAACTGTGTCAAAGGCCTTCTTGCAGTCCAAGAAGATGTGTGTGTGTGTGTGTGTGTGAGAGAGAGAGAGAGTGTGTGTGTTTATGTAAGCAAGTCCTTATTACCCACGTCTGTACTTCATATGTACTACATATGTACCCGATCCCTTGGTTCCCATTGTGCACTGTCTTGTGTGCTTAAAATTATGTTCAATTCTGTAACACTAGGCCTCACCTACTGTGTGTGTGTGTATGTGTGCCTATGTGAGGAGTCACCTGTCCACACTAGCTACCCTTCATTAACTGTGTGTATGTGTACTCACCTAGTTGTACTCACCTAGTTGAGGTTGCAGGGGTCGAGTACAAGCTCCTGGCCCCGCCTCTTCACTGGTCGCTACTAGGTCACTCTCCCTGAACCATGAGCTTTATCGTACCTCTGCTTAAAGCTATGTATGGATCCTGACTCCACTACATCGCTTCCCAAACTATTCCACTTCCTGACTATGTGTGTGTGCCTATGTGGGGAACCGCGTGTCCACACTAGCTACCCTTCATTAACTGTGTACTCACCTATTTGTACTCACCTATTTGTGGTTGCAGGGGTCGAGTCCTAGCTCCTGGCCCCGCCTCTTCACCGGTTGCTACTAGGCCCTCTCTCTCCCCGCTCCATGAGCTTTATCAAACCTCGTCTTAAAACTGTGTATGGTTCCTGCCTCCACTACGTCATTTTCTAGGCTATTCCACTGCCTTACAACTCTATGACTGAAGAAATACTTCCTACTATCTCTCTGACTCATTTGTGTCTTCAACTTCCAATTGTGGCCTCTTGTTTCTGTGTCCCCTCCCTGGAACATCCTGTCTTTGTCCACCTTGTCTATTCCACGCAGTATTTTATATGTCGTTATCATGTCTCCCCTGACCCTCCTGTCCTCCAGTGTGGTCAGGCCGATTTCCCTTAATCTTTCCTCATAGGACATTCCCCTTAGCTCTGGAACTAACCTTGTCGCAAACCTTTGTACTTTCTCTAGTTTCTTGACGTGCTTTATCAAGTGCGGGTTCCAAACAGGTGCTGCATACTCCAGTATGGGCCTGACATACACGGTGTACAGTGTCTTGAATGATTCCTTACTAAGGTATCGGAATGCTGTTCTCAGGTTTGCCAGGCGCCCATATGCTGCAGCAGTTATCTGATTGATGTGTGCTTCCGGAGACATGCTCGGTGTTATACTCACCCCAAGATCTTTCTCCTTGAGTGAAGTTTGCAGTCTTTGGCCACCTAGCCTATACTCTGTCTGTGGTCTTCTGTGCCCCTCCCCCATCTTCATGACTTTGCATTTGGCAGGATTAAATTCGAGAAGCCATTTGCTGGACCAGGTGTCCAGTCTGTCCAGGTCTCTTTGAAGTCCTGCCTGGTCCTCATCAGATTTAATTCTCCTCATTAACTTCACATCATCTGCAAACAGGGACACTTCTGAGTCTAACCCTTCCGTCATGTCGTTCACATATACCACATATGTGTGTATGTGTGTGTGCCTATGTGGGGAACCGCGTGTCCACACTAGCTACCCTTCATTAACTGTGTGTATGTGTGTGTGTGCCTATGTGGGGAACCGCGTGTCCACACTAGCTACCCTTCATTAACTGTATATGTGTGTGTGTGTGTATGTGTGTGTGTGCCTATGTGGGGAACCACGTGTTCACACTAGCTACCCTTCATCAACTGCATTGCTCTCTTACACCTCAGTAAATTATATTAAATACTAGTAAATGCTGCTTATTCTAATTCTGATATCTCCAGGAGAGTGACCCCCAGTTTCCAGCTAGAGACTGGTACTGTTGACCCCATGTAACTCAACCAGGTGAATATTACGTGCGGCTGGCAGTGGTGCTGAAGTATCACGTTGCTGGTCCGTCCAGTACCTGGGTCCCACGTAGATGTAGATACGTGATGCTTCTCGGTAATTTTTTTCACTACCTTCCTGTAGGCACTGTACTCCCTAGCTCACCTAACTTTTTCACGGCACTCACTGTATTTACTGACACATCCAGGGACGGATTAAGAAGTCTCCGGGCCCTAGGCTATTCAGATTGGCGGGGCCCCTTTGAGTTACGGTAAGCGAAGCGACCCCTTCCAGCTTGGGGGTGGGGGGGGGTCGGTGTGAGCCTGTTTAAGGTCTAATTAAATACATTCTGACTATTTAGATTAAATTTAATAGGGAAAGTACATCAAGACAACCAAAACCATTTACCAACAGCCATTATAACTATCTTGTTAAATCATGCATTTTAAAGAGAATAAACTCAAGACAGCATAGTATTACTAGATTAGGCTATTAAAGTAGTGACATCATGTACCTATTATATTCAGCATAACCACTACAGCACTGTTATTCCCTTTATAAATCACTGACCATTATTGTTATCATTGCATCATGCATAAGACTATCAAATCATATAAACTCAAGAAAGTAAAGAATTGTTTATATTTACAGGCACTTCTTAAATAAACTTTTTTCTGGATTTCATATTGACAAAATCATCAATTATATTCTGAAAATCAATATTTCTTGTTAGATCAGACTCAATGGTCAACAAGGCTAGGTTACACAATTTGTCTTGGCTCATTGTTGAACGGAGCTGGTTTTTCACTCTTTTCAAAACAGAAAATGAACGTTCTCCTTCACAGTTAGTAGCTGGAAGTGTTAGGTAAAGGCGATACACTATGTCAACATTAGGGAAGGTTTCTGAGATACCTGCATTTCTTAAATGTTTCAAAGCAGCTGAGGGCGCACATTTTTCAGGTGGAGCTTTAATCTGATTCATATATCCAGAAAAATGAACTATTTCTTCAACAAATGTGTCCTGAACATCTGCTGAAAGGTGTTGTTGCAACTTTAATGCAGCTTCTCTCAATTCTGCATCTGGCATAGTAGTAATTTTGAACAGAAATCCAAACTTGTCATTGAGATTCTGGTAGATTTCTTTTCTTTTCACCAATTCTGTAATCAGTGAATCCAGAATGACGAAGTATGTAGCTGTCTTACATTTCTGCCTTGGTAGCAACACAATTTCATTGTCTGGCTCTTCAAAATTGCGTTTCCTCTTCCTTGACCGCTGATGATCAGCCCGGTAACTGTAGTCTTTCACCAGCAGTTTAGCTTTCTCTTCAAACATTTCAAAAGCTTCATCATTGCAAAGTTAGCTTACAAATTCCACTAAGCTTGCATAGAGGTTAGCACAAGTAGCCATTTCAATTTCAATTTTCTGAAGTGTCTTGTTCGTGGCATTTAACCGTTCCAGTATACAGTCCCAAAGCACACAGAGTAAGGCCAATTCAAAATCTTCCAATTTTGATGCTAAGCTGGCTGCTTCACTTCTTGTAGTTGCTGTCTGGTCTTCATCCTCTGCTATTTGGATCAAAGCAGAATGTATTTCAGCAAAGCTGTCTTTCAAAGCATGTGTTGCATCATGCTGCGCTGACCACCTTGTTGTTGATAATGATTTGATGACATCTCCATGAATGGTTGACTTGAGTATACTCCACCGATGCGTTGAAGCAGAGAAAAAATTAAAGAGTGCTTGTAAAAGTCCAAAAAATGAAACTGCAGCGACACAACACCTCTTCAAGGGGGGGCTCCTTGGCGTGGTGAAGAGGCTCTTGGTCTGAGGAATTTGACCTGTCGGTCTTATTCCTCAGACCGAACCTAATTACCCCCCAATCTCCTCTCCCCTATTCCATCCTCCCCATCCTCCCCTTTTTCCATTCCTCCTCCTCCTCCCCACCCCTCCCTTTTGCCCTTCCTCTTTTTGGCCTTTGGGATTTCTCCCACAGGCGCGCTAGTTCCTAGGTAGGGGAAAGGACACCGGGGTCCATCCCATTCCATTGAAGTTCTTGGCGGTGGCATACCTTGCCATGGAATCTGGATCGCCTGGGGATATCCTGATCTCTCTCTGGTATCCCAGAGTAGCTTTGGGTGTCTTTCGGGCGACGGGTGTATCTCTGGAAGCCACCTTTTGGATTCCGGGGGTGGTGGCCAAAGGAGGTATGCTTTGTGGTGGATATCTGGCCGCCCTCTCTTTTGTCCACCGAGGTAGCTCGGCAGATGTGAGGTTGCTATCCCGGATTGCTGGTTTACTGGCATGAAGGGTAGGGTATGGCACGGGTTCCATGCTGCATCTGCGCTACTAGCGGTGCTAAGGTCCTCTTGGGCGCGGAGGGAGATTTCCGGCCCTTTCATTCCTCCTGGGAACTATCCCTCCCCGCTTCCCTTTTTTTTTTAGTTTTTTTTTTTATTTATATTTTCTTCTTTATTTTCTTAAAAAAAAAAAAAAGCAAAGGAGTAACCTAACCATGGAGAACCCAATCCATGAACCCACTACCCCCGGGCCCCTTCTTGATACCGCACCCCATTCTGACCCTGCCTTGTGTTTAGACCACTCTTTGGACACTCCTGATGCCCCTGTACCTCTTGCTGGTGCTGTTTCCTCACCCGCTTCAGGTACCGGGGCTTCGACTGACTCCTTCGAATTGTCTGAACTCCGCTCTCCTTTGACTATGCTTCCGGCTTCTCCCTTTAGGGTACGGCAATTTTCGAATTGCCTGCCCATTTCACGCCGGACCAACTACAGTCGTACTCCTAAACGCCAACGTCAATCCCCTGATGATGCTCCTTCGTTACCTTCCCATTCTACTCGGAAAAGACCAACACGTCAAGCACTCCCTCTCCACGCTCAGTTTCGGACCACACAATGCACTAAATTCTTTACTTTAAGACCGACTTCTTCTGCCTACCTTTCTGACCATAGTATTGGCAAAGCTCTCCTGCGTCATGTTGGTAGAAATATTTCATTTCATGCTCTCAAGAGCGGTACGCGCATCATCACTGTCCAGAATGCTACCCAAGCTCATGATCTTTCTCTCCTTTCGAATATCGATACTACTCCTATCACTATTGAAAAACATCTTTCTCTCAATTCTTGTAGTGGTTACCTGGAGAGACCTGGAGAGAGTTCCGGGGGTCAACGCCCCCGCGGCCCGGTCTGTGACCAGGCCTCCTTAGGTCAGTGTCCCAGGATGCGACCCACACCAGTCGACTAACACCCAGGTACCCATTTTACTGATGGGGAACATAGATAACAGGTGGAAAGAAACACATCCAATGTTTCTACTCTGGCTGGGAATCGAACCCAGGCCCTCACCGTGTGAAGCGAGAGCATTAACCACCAGGCCACCAGAGCCATACTGTCATTCTGCCCCATACCATAGTCCAACAGAATTTCCAGTCATGTGGCAATGACATTCTTGAACAGCTGGAATTCCAGGATCTCCCAATCCTCAAAGTAGACACTTATGTCCTTCCTGCCCGGGGGCGGAGAGTGTTACCCTTGCAATGTGGCTCATTTAACTTTTGACAGCCGAGAACTCCCGTCCTCTGTATATGTTGTGGGACATCGGTTACAAGTTCGAAAGGTGATACCTACACCACAACAGTGTAGAAATTGCTGGCGTTTTGGTCACCCAGCGAAATATTGCAGATCTATGGCCGAATGCCCAGTCTGTGGTGCCGACGACCATTCTAATACATCTTGCAGTCAACCTCCATCTTGCCTTAATTGTAATGAAGCTCACCCTTCGTACTCCTGCCGTTACCAGGTCTACTTATTGTCCTTGGCTCTGACGTCCCGACTACAACTCGGTCTGTTCTCACATCTTCGCGTCCTTCCTCACAAGCACCAGTATTGACAAGACCTCGTATGACACCTAATACCAATCGCCCCTCTACTTCTCAGAAGTCCAAAAAATCCACATTACTCAAATCTTCTTTGCCCCTTCCTTCCCTTCTTCCACCTCCACACTTTACCTTTCCAGTCTCTGTACCTAGTTCTTCCCCTCTCTCTGGCTCTATTACAAGTGTGGAGATTCACCCTCCTCCTCGTACTATGCCTTCCACCCCCGTCCCCTTCCAAGTTTCTCCCTCTTCTGCCACCTCCCAGGTTTCTGCCTCTTTTGTCCCCCCCACACTTCATCTCCAGTCCTTTACACTCTTCCCTCCCCCTCTACTTTGGTACAGTCCATTACTGTCCCAATCTTTACTGACCCTCCTTCTATCTCCAATATGGTCTCCCATACATCTTTGAATTCAGAAACACTTGAAGCCATTTCAGAATATAGCAGAGACTAAACCTTCAATGGACACTGATTCACTTCCTGTTCATTCTCTTCCCTCTCCTCCATCTTCACAACTCCATTCTTTGCAATGCTCCATTCCTTCGCTGCTTGAACGTCTTCCAATGCCACCACACATTGACTTTTCTAACCCCTCTAGTCCGTAGGTGCCTTTACCTACAGATTCCTGGTATTTTCTTCATCGCTAATCATGGCCTATTTACAGTGGAATATCCACAGCCTCAGGTAATTGGGGTGTGCTTCAGATGTTGCTTTCCAGGTTTTTCACTGTTGGTGCTTGCTTACAAGAACCAAAATTACACTCGGCTGTTTTCCAACCTATCTCAGGCTATAATTTATTGTATTCTTCGGATCCTTTCTCAGATGGGACCTTTAATGAAAGTGCCCTTCTTCTATGCAATGATATTCCGTACTGTCAACTATTTGTCCATACCTCGCTGCATTACACTGCAGCCCGTATCCACTTGAATAAGTGGTTTACAATATGTTCTTTATATCTCTCCTCG
Source organism: Cherax quadricarinatus (assembly GCF_038502225.1). NCBI lineage: Eukaryota > Metazoa > Arthropoda > Malacostraca > Decapoda > Parastacidae > Cherax > Cherax quadricarinatus. Next base: position 30,123,472 of record NC_091338.1, read on the forward strand.
AGCATTTTCTATCCCAGACTTTGCCTTTCTTGTTTCATCCTTACCACCACCACATCTGTTACTTGGTGATTTTAATGCCCACCATTTCCTCTGGGGGGTCTCATTGTGACTCGTGTGGCGTCCAGTTGGAGGCTTTTCTCGCCTCTCACCCCCTCCATGTTTTAAATACGGGTACTCCCACCCATTTTGATCCTCATACTCATACCCTCTCTTGCATCGATCTATCCGTCTGCTCTTCCTCCACTGCACTAGACTTCACCTGGTCTGTTCTACCGGACTTACATGACAGCGATCATTTTCCAATCCTTCTTACTTCTCCTTCCTATTCACCACCTTTCCGTAGCCCTCGCTGGCAATTTGATCGGGCAAATTGGGACCTTTACTCGCACCTCACTGCTTTTAGTGAGGTTCCTTCTTCATCCTCCATTGATTAGCTCCTACACCTCTTCTCGACGTCAGTTTATATCGCAGCTTCTCATTCTATACCCCAAACCTCTGGCAGGCATTCTCAGAAATGCATGCCTTGGTGGTCTCCTGCTTGTGCTCGTGCAGTACATTTGAAATGTGCTGCATGGGGCAGGTACCGGTACAATAGAACTGCTGAGAGACTTCTTGATTTTAAGCAGAAGCGTGCGATCGCTCACCGTGTCATCCGTGAAGCTAAACGCACTTGTTGGCAAGACTATTTCCACCATCACCTCTGCTTCTTCTATGAGTGCAGTCTGGAAAAAAGTGAGGAAATTGAGTGGTAAATACTCTCCTTACCCGGCTCCTGTTCTACAGGTCGCTGGTGTTGATGTAGCAAACCCTCTCGACGTTGCCATTGAACTTGGTACACATCTGGTCTGTATTTCCAGGGGGCTCCATCTATGCCCCTCGTTTCTTTCCTCAAAGTCTGCCAGAGAGTTAGTACCCTTGGACTTTTCTTCTCTCAGAGAAGAACAGTATAATGTGCCTTTTACACTTCAAGAACTGGAGGCAACGCTCTCAGCTTGCTGATCATCGGCAGCTGGGCCTGACCACATTCATATTCATATGTTACAACATTTACATCGGTCAGCCCTTGTAGTCCTTTTACACCTCTTCAATCTTATTTGGGCACAAGGAGTTCTTTCCCAGCTATGGAAATCTGCCATTGTTCTCCCTTTCCGCAAACCGGGTACTACAGGACATGATGCCTCCCACTATCGTCCCATCGCTCTTACTAGTGCAGTTTGCAAAGTGATGGAACGTCTCGTAAATCGACTTTTATTGTGGTATTTAGAGACACAACAGTCTCTCTGCTAGTCAATATGGCTTTCGTAAGGGCCGTTCTACCATAGACTCCTTACTACGCTTGGATACGTATGTTCGTAATGCCTTTGCGAATAATCACTCAGTTATTGCCATATTTTTTGACCTTGAGAAGGCATATGACACAACTTGGAGGTATAATATTTTGGCCCAGGCCCACTCCTTAGGCCTCCGAGGCAATCTACCATCCTTCCTTAAGAACTTTTTAACTGACAGACATTTCCGTGTTCGAGTCAATAATGTTCTTTCCCCGGACTTCGTCCAAGCTGAAGGTGTCCCTCAGGAATGTGTTCTATGCCCAACACTTTTTCTCCTTGCTATAAATGATTTGGCCTCTGTTCTTCCACCCGATATGTGGTCATCACTCTATGTTGATGACTTCGCTATTGCCTGTGCAGGCGCTGACTGTCATCTCATTGCAGTTTCTCTCCAGCATGCGTTCGACCGTGTTTCCACTTGGGCCACCACGCATGGGTTTAAATTTTCAAGTATCAAAACTCACCAAATTACTTTCACTAGACGCTCTGTCATCTCCGATCATCCTTTGTATCTCTATGGCTCCCGTATCCCCGAACGTGATACAGTCAAGTTTCTAGGCCTTCTCTTTGACCGTAGGTTATCCTGGAAACCTCACATTACCTCTCTGAATGCAACTTGTCACAGACGGTAAACCTTCTTAAAACCCTTGCTCACCTTTCCTGTGGAGCTGTTCGTTGAACTCTGCTTCCCCTACATTCAGCCCTTGTTTTATCAAAACTCGATTATGATGACCAGATTTATTCTGCTGCCTTTCCTGCTACTCTCTCTAGCCTTAACCCTATCCATCACCAAGGATTACGTTTGTGCCTTGGTACTTTTCGCTCTTCTCCTGTTGAGAGCCTCTATGCAGAAGCGAATGTTCCATCCTTATCTGATCGCCGTGATGCCCATTGCCTTCGCTACTATGTACGCTCTCACGATCTCCACAATCGTTCCATTTATAGAATGGTCACCGATATTAGTAGACATTCTTTGTTCGTTCGCCGCCCCTGTTTGCTCCGTCCCTTTTCTCTTCGCCTACATTCACTCTTGTCTTCCCTTCAGTTACCACCTTTATATGTCCATATAGCATCTCACTTTTCCCTACCCCCCTGGGAACTTCCAGCTGTTCGGGTCTGTTCTTTCTCACTCCCTTGCTCGAAAGCTCAACTGCCTACGGTGGCTTCCTGCTCTCTTTTTATTGATCACTTCCACTCCCATTCTCATGCCACCACTGTGTACACAGATGGCTCTAAGTCTTCAGACGGCAACGGATTCACATCAGTGTTTCCAGACAGCGTCGTGTGGGGGCATTTACTATCTTCGGCTAGCATTTTTACTGCTGAATTGTATGCCATTCTTGCAGCACTTATTCGTATCGCATCTATGCCTGTGTCATCATTTGTGGTAGTCTCAGACTCCCTTAGTGCTCTACAGGCTATACGAAAATTTGATACATCTCACCCCCTAGTTCTCCGTATCCAACTTTGGCTACGCCGTATCTCTACGAAGCATAAAGATATTATTTTTTGTTGGGTCCCTGGTCATGTCAACATACAGGGCAATGAACAGGCAGACACTGCTGCGGGATCACCAGTACATGACCTACCAATTTCCTATAGAGGTGTTCCATTTTTGGACTATTTTGCTGCAATAGCTACCCACCTTCACGCCCGTTGGCAACAACGTTGGTCAACTCTGCTTGGTAACAAACTTCATTCTATTAAACCGAGCATAGGTTACTGACCATCTTGTCATCAGTGCCATGGTTGGGAGACCACTCTCTCCCGTCTTCGCATTGGCCACACTCGTCTTACTCACGGGTATCTCATGGAGAGGCACCCTGTACCTCTGTGTGAGCAGTGTCAAGTTCCAGTATCGATTAGCCACATTCTGTTAGACTGCCCTCTCTATCAACGAGCACGCAGAGTTTACCTCCATCGCCGTCTTAGTTCTACTACTCTCTCTTTACCTTTCCTTCTTGCTGATGGACCCTCCTTTAATCCTGACTCATTGACTTCTTGACAACGACTGATTTACTCCACAAACTCTGATGATGATACCTTACGCACTCCCCTCAGCCCTTTCTAGCTCAGTCTCTTGCTGCCCTTTAACTGCTCCGCTCCGTAACCTATTACTCATTCACCACCCTTTTGCCACCTGATGCCCTCGCTTCCTTCCCTGCAGTGCTGTATAGCCCTTGTGGCTTAGCACTTCTTTTTGATTATAATAATAATAATAACTGTTTTCGTGAGCATGTCTGTGATCTTTCTGCAGCTTCCTACATCTTTCTTTTTCTGTTCTTCTTCTTGAATTTTCTTCTTTCTTTTCTGTGACCCACTCGCATAAGAACGTCCAACATCACGTTCACGAGATGCCATAATGAGGATGTATCACTGTCTGTAATCATGCAAATAAAAAATTTTTCATTATCAATTATTATTAATTTTTTAATTATTATTAATTTTTTTTTGTCAATTGGGGGATATGGCCCTTGTAGCCCCCTTTCCTCCGGCTGCGCATCTAAAAATTCAAAACATTACCAGAAAGGAGTCATATACAGAACTTTTACCATAGATTATGTTAGTGATTTGGGCTACGAATATTTTACTAATTCATCCTCCTTGATCTCCAATTTACTTAAACAGAAATCATACCGAGTCCAAGAACAATGCACAATGGTATTTATATTACCATTTTCATTACTAAACTAATCATTATATTTTGCATGATATATGGCCTACCACCATAGGTAAGGACATGAGAATTAAAGAATGCAGGGACAATTTTCAGTTTCACCCAGCCAACGATTTTCTGATGTGGCTTATGTGTTTCTGGGGAAATATGTAGTAAATTAATTGATGTTCTACATCACTTCCGTCGCAACTTGAAAACTAAGCATTTGCGACGGAAGTGATGTAGAACATCAATCAATTGAGATCTGTTATTGAAATGATGAATACTTAAAGACAGGACAAAGTGCTTTTAAAACCTACAAACGGAAGTCAGTTTGCGTTTTTAAGGTTTTTCTTTATAGTATTTTTACCAAAAATGCGTCTTTACTGGTCCATGAGTCTTTACTGGTCAAGTAACACTATCAGGTACCTCCCTTAACATTTAGAGGCGAAAACAAACATTTATCCATACACATCAATGTCTATCAACAACACTTCAGTTAATTTGTCACAGTACAAGTCTAGATAACGTGTAATTACTACAGAAAATTGGCGAGGAATCTCCCATACTCACCCATTAGCGGGAAAACACAGCTGTTCTGATGTAAACAAAGGCGTGTTGAGTGTTGCCATCTATGGTTAGGTTTATTTATTTTTATTTTATTTTATTTCATTATTTATTTTTGTTTTGATTAATTTTTAAAAATCAATTTTACTCTCCAAACACTTGAACTTTTTAGGTAGGGACCCCTTTGCACTTGCACCATGTGCACAGTCTTGGATGAGCCCCTGAACCCCTTGGACCGCGGGGCCCCCAAATGCGCGGGGCCCTAGGCAAATGCCTAGTTTGCCTATGCGGTAATCCGGCCCTGGACACATCTACCGCCAATAGACGAGCTCAATCGCGCGTGACTTCTCCTCTCCACTGTGTGTGTGTGTGTGTGTGTGTGTGTGTGTGTGTGTGTGTGTGTGTGTGTGTGTGTGTGTGTGTTGTGTGTGTGTGTTGTATGTGTGTGTTGTGTGTGTGTGTGTGTGTGTGTGTGTACTCACCTATTTGTACTCACCCATTTGTGGTTGCAGGGGTCGAGTCCTAGCTCCTGGCCCCGCCTCTTCACCGGTTGCTACTAGGCCCTCTCTCTCCCCGCTCCATGAGCTTTATCAAACCTCGTCTTAAAACTGTGTATGGTTCCTGCCTCCACTACGTCATTTTCTAGGCTATTCCACTGCCTTACAAGTCTATGACTGAAGAAATACTTCCTACTATCTCTCTGACTCATTTGTGTCTTCAACTTCCAATTGTGGCCTCTTGTTTCTGTGTCCCCTCCCTGGAACATCCTGTCTTTGTCCACCTTGTCTATTCCACGCAGTATTTTATATGTCGTTATCATGTCTCCCCTGACCCTCCTGTCCTCCAGTGTCGTCAGGCCGATTTCCCTTAATCTTTCTTCATAGGACATTCCCCTTAGCTCTGGAACTAACCTTGTTGCAAACCTTTGTACTTTCTCTAGTTTCTTGACGTGCTTTATCAAGTGCGGGTTCCAAACAGGTGCTGCATACTCCAGTATGGGCCTGACATACACGGTGTACAGTGTCTTGAATGATTCCTTACTAAGGTATCGGAATGCTGTTCTCAGGTTTGCCAGGCGCCCATATGCTGCAGCAGTTATCTGATTGATGTGTGCTTCCAGAGACATGCTCGGTGTTATACTCACCCCAAGATCTTTCTCCTTGAGTGAGGTTTGCAGTCTTTGGCCACCTAGCCTATACTCTGTCTGTGGTCTTCTGTGCCCTTCCCCTATCTTCATGACTTTGCATTTGGCAGGATTAAATTCGAGAAGCCATTTGCTGGACCAGGTGTCCAGTCTGTCCAGGTCTCTTTGAAGTCCTGCCTGGTCCTCATCAGATTTAATTCTCCTCATTAACTTCACATCATCTGCAAACAGGGACACTTCTGAGTCTAACCCTTCCGTCATGTCGTTCACATATACCAAAAATAGCACTGGTCCTAGGACCGACCCCTGTGGGACCCCGCTCGTCACAGGTGCCCACTGTGATACATCATTACGTACCATGACTCGTTGTTGCCTCCCTGTCAGGTATTCTCTGATCCATTGCAGTGCCCTTCCTGTTATATGCGCCTGATGCTCTAGCTTCTGCACTAATCTCTTGTGAGGAACTGTGTCAAAGGCCTTCTTGCAGTCCAAGAAGATGCAATCAACCCACCCCTCTCTTGTCTTACTTCTGTTATTTTATCATAAAACTCCAGAAGGTTTGTGACACAGGATTTGCCTTCCGTGAATCCGTGCTGGTTGGCATTTATACTCCTGTTCCGTTCCAGGTGCTCCACCACTCTCCTCCTGATAATCTTCTCCATAATTTTGCATACTATACACGTCAATGACACAGGTCTATAGTTTAGTGCCTCTTTTCTGTCTCCTTTTTTGAAAATGGGAACTACATTTGCCGTCTTCCATACCTCAGATAATTGCCCAGTTTCCAGGGATGTGTTGAAGATTGTGGTAAGTGGCACGCACAACATATCTGCTCCCTCTCTAAGGACCCACGGAGAGATGTTGTCCGGTCCCATTGCCTTTGAGGTATCGATGTCCCTTAGCAGTTTCTTCACCTCCTCCTCATCTGTATGTATGTCGTCCAACACTTGTTGGTGTATTCCTTGCTGGTGTCCCCATCTGGTCTGTCCCCCCAGAGTCCTTCCTGTCTCTACTGTAAATACTTCCTTAAATCTCGTGTTGAGCTCCTCACATACCTCTTGATCGTTTCTTGTGAGTTCTCCACCTTCTTTCCTCAGCCTTATCACCTGGTCCTTGACTGTTGTCTTCCTCCTAATGTGGCTATACAGCAGTTTCGGGTCAGATTTGACTTTCGATGCTATGTCGTTTTCATACTGTCGCTGGGCCTCCCTCCTTATCTGCGCATACTCGTTTCTGGCTCTTCTACTAATCTCCTTGTTTTCCTGGGTCCTATGCCTCCTGTACCTTTTCCATTCTCTGTTGCACTTAGTTTTTGCCTCCCTACACCTTCGGGTAAACCAAGGACTCGTTTTGGTCTTCCTATTATTTCTGTTTCCCTTGGGAACAAAACTTTCCTCTGCCTCCTTGCACTTTGTTGCCACATATTTCATCATCTCGTTTACTGATTTTCCTACCATTTCTCTGTCCCACTGAACCTCCTGCAGGAAGTTTCTCATACCTGTGTAGTCCCCCCTTTTATAGTTTGGCCTGTCCCCTTCAGTTCCTGTTACCTTCTCCACTTGTAACTCTACTATATAGTCAAAACTCAGAACCACATAATCGCTAGCTCCAAGGGGCCTCTCGTAAGTGATGTCCTCAATGTCTGAACTGCTCAGGGTGAACACAAGATCCAGTCTTGCTGGCTCATCCTCCCCTCTCTCTCTCTGGTTGTGTCCCTGACATGTTGATGCATGAGGTTTTCAAGTACCACATCCATCATCTTGGCTCTCCATGTTTCGGGACCCCCATGTGGCTCCAGGTTTTCCCAGTCGATCTCCCTGTGGTTGAAATCGTGTGTGTGTGTGTGTGTGTGTGTGTGTGTGTGTGTGTGTGTGTGTGTGTGTGTGTGTGTGTGTGTGTGTGTGTGTGTGTGTGTGTGTGTGTTGTGTGTGTTGTATGTGTGTGTTGTGTGTGTGTGTGTGTGTGTGTGTGTGTGTGTGTGTGTGTGAGTGTGTGTGTGTGTGTGTGTTTTTTGTGTTGTGTGTGTGTGTTGTGTGTGTGTTTGTGTGTTTTTGTGTGTGTGTGTGTGTGTGAGTGTGTGTGGGTGTGTGTGTGTGTGTGCTCACCTATTTGTGTTCACTTATTTGTGGTTGCAGTGGTCGTGTGATAGCTCATGTCCCCACCTCTTCGCTGGTCACTACGAAGTCCTCTCTCTCCTTGCTTCATAAGCTTTATCGTACCTCTTCTTAAAGCTATGTATGGATCCTGTCTCCACTACATCACTCTGTAGATTGTTGCACTTTCTGACAACTCTATAAATGAAGAAATACTTCCTAACATCTAGTGACTCATCTGAGTCTTCAGCTTCTAGATGTGACTCTTTGTTGCTGTGTTCCATCTGTTAGACATTCTGTCCCTATTCATCTTGTCAATTCCTCTCAATATTTTATATGCCGTTATCATGTCACCCCCCATCTCTCCTATCCTCAAGAGTCGTCAGATAGATTTCCCTTAACTCTCTCAGCTCCGAGACTTGTCTTGTTGCAAACTTTTGCACTTTCTCTAATTTCTCGACGTGCTTTACCAGATATAGGTTCCAAACTGGTGCTGCATACTCCAGCTTGAGCCTGAAGTACACAGTGTACAGTCTTGAACGATTTCTTACTAAGGTGTCAAAATGCTATTCTTAGGTTTTCAAGGCACCCATATGCTGCAGCAGATATTTGATTGATGTGTGTCTCAGGAGATGTGCTTGGTATTATACTCACCCCAAGATTCTTTTTCTTGAGGGACGTTTGCAGTGTTTTGGCTCCCAAGCCTGAACTCTGTCTCCCGTCTTCTTTGACCTTCCCCAGTCTTCATGATTATGCACTTGGTAGAGGTAAGCTCTAGGAGACAGTTGCTGGACCATTCTTGTAGCCTGTCCAGATCCCTTTGTAGTCCTACTTGACCTGTACTTAGCTCAGTGGTGACCAGTACTTAGCTCAGTGGTGACCTGTACTTAGCTCTGTGAAGACTTCTTTGTGTGCTCTTTCTGAATCTGAACCAGGATGCCCTCTCTTGAGCAACTCTACCAGCAGCTCAAAGAGGAGCTAAGGGTTGCTAAGCTGGAGATAGGGCGATTAACAGAGAAGAACAAGAGGATTCGTAGTAATCCTCCTGTTGTGAGTCCCCAGGTTAAGAGGGGAACCTGGTCAGTGGCCAGGCAACATGGAACCAAGCTGAGGATCAAGAAGACTGTTGGAGAGGCAGAAACAACGAAGAACCTGAAGATTACTGTGGAAACTTCCAACCCATTTTCTGTGCTACCTGACGAATGTGGATTGTCTGCTGGGAACATCACAACGAGCACCAAGGAAGTGTCGTAGGGGTTCTTAAAAGGAGATATCGTGGGTTGAAGATAGACACACTTGTTGGATGGTAACGCTATATTGTCAGACTGTGGTAATGGGAGATGGAGCCCAGCCTTGCCATGTTTTAGCCTGGATGTCTATGCGCCGACTGAGAAGGAGGCAGAGGTACGAACGTACACATGCGCATCCCGTGGCATCACACAAACAGTCACTCGGCCTAAGGGGGTCTTCTATATAAACACATGGATGGTACTATGGTACTATATTGGAGTGTTCGCATCGCTATTGGGCCATGCGGATGTGCTGCGCAGTAGCTCCTGATTGAGTTGGCTTTTGCGCAGTGTTGACGTGTACTTAGCTCTGTGAAGACCTGTTTGCACACTCTCTACGAATTGAAGCAAGATGCCCTCCTTCGAGCAACTTTACCAACAGCTTAAGGAAGAATTGAGGATAGCGAAGTTGGAGATTCGGCGACTGACCGAGGAAAACAAGAAGATTCGTAGTAGTCCTCCTGTTATGAGTCCTCAGGTCAAGAAGGGAAACTGGTCAGTGGCTAGACAACAGGGAACGAAGTTGACGATCAAGAAGACGAATGGAAAGATAGAAACGATGAAGAAGAAAGAGACTGCCGTGGAAACTGTTGTGGAAACATCTAATACATTCTTAGTGCTACCTGACGAATGTGAGTCGACTACTTGGAACATCACGATGAACGACACCAAGGAAGGTAAGAATATTGTTGTTGTTGGGGATAGCCAGGTTAGGTATATGGATAGGGCGTTCTGCTTGAAGGACAGGAGTAGGAGACAGAGAGTTTGCTTTCCTGGGGCTGGGATGGAGGATATTGTTAGCCATCTGGATGACATCATGAGAGGTAATGGGAGCAATCCTATCATCTGTCTCAGTGCTGGAGGCAACGATGTTGGCAGACGTAGGAGTGAAGACCTGATTAGCAGGTATAGGTCAGCAATAGAAATAATTAGGAGTAAGGGTGGGAACCCTGTCATATGTGGTATTTTGCCAAGGAGGGGAGTTGGAAATGAATGGTTGTCCAGGGCAATTGGTGTCAATTGCTGACAGGACAAATACTGTAAGGAAAATGCGGTAACATTCATTGACAACTGGGACCTCTTCTATGGCAGAAATGACATGTATGCCAGGGATGGGGTTCACTTATGTACTCCACTGCAGTGGAGGGAGCAGTTAGGACTTTAAACTAGGAATAGTTAGTGGTATGGGTTTTGGCAGAAAAACAGTGAAGTCCCAGTGTAGTAATATTACGAGTTCTAGGGGAACTAGTAATAAGAAGAACGAGGTATATATTGAAAAGCCAGGGACTTTGGGTGATAAGGACAGTAATAGGTTTAGTAGAAAAACAGAAATGAGCAGGAAGGGTAAAGAGAAAGGAGAGTCTTTCAATGTTTATTATGCTAATTGCCGTAGTGCTAGGAATAAGATGGACGAGTTGAGATTAGTTGCTAGTGCAGGTAACATTGATGTATTTGCCTTAACTGAGACGTGGTTTAATTCAAAAAGTCGGGACATGCCTGCGGAATGTCATATTCAGGATTTTAAATTGTTCCAAGTAGATAGAAGTATCGGGAAGCGGGGTGAGGTGGCATTGTATGTCCGAGATCGCTTGAACTGTTGCATAAAAACGGGTATTAAGTCTGAAGTAACACATACAGAGTCTGTTTGGATAGAATTTTCAGAGGGGCATGAAAAACTGATTTTAGGAGTGATATACCGTCCCCTAAACTTAAATAGGGACCAAGGGAGACTACTATGGGAGGAAATTAAGGCCACAAGGGACGATAATGTAGTAATTCTAGGAGACTTTAACTTTAATCATATTGATTGGAATTTCTTGACTGGGAATTTAGAATCATACGACTTCTTAGAAGTAGTTCAGGATTGTTTTTTGAAGCAGTTTGTGACAGAACCTACAAGGGGAAATAACCTGCTTGACTTAGTTATGGCAAATAATGAATCCCTTGTTAATAATTTAGAAATTTCAGAGGAACTGGGTGCTTGCGACCACAAATCAATTACATTTAGCATTGAATGGAAGTACGATAGTAGCGATAACTCAGTAACAGTCCCAGATTTTCGCTTAGCAGATTACGATGGGCTTAGAGAACACTTATCATCTGTTGACTGGGGTAACGAAGTGAGATATCAATATGACAGTTTTCTGAACACTATACATGCTGCTCAAAGAACGTTTATCCCATATAGAGAAATTAGATCAAATAGAAATGACCCAAAATGGATGAATAATAGACTCAAATATCTACTAGGGCATAAGAAAGGAATTTATAGGCGTATCAAACGAGGCGAGGGTCATCTTATGAATCAGTATATTGACATTAAGAGGGACGTTAAAAAGGGGATAAGAAAAGCTAAAAGGGACTATGAAATTAAAGTTGCTAGGGATTCTGAAACTAACCCAAAAAGTTTTTTCCAGGTCTATAGAACAAAAGTTAGAGATAAGATAGGTCCCCTTAAAATTAACTAAGGGCACCTTACTGACAAAGAGAATGAAATGTGCTCGATTTTTAATAATTATTTTCTCTCAGTTTTTACACAGGAAGACACTAACAATATTCCAGTAATTCATTTTTATAGTTGGCTAGAAGAAGATAAATTATGTAACATCACAGTCACTAGTGAAATGGTTGTGAAGCAGATAGACAGACTGAAGCAAAATAAGTCGCCGGGTCCTGATGTGGTTTTTTCAAGGGTTCTTAAGGAATGCAAAATGGAACTCTGTGAACCATTAACTAATATTTTTAATTTATCTCTTCAAACAGGTGTAGTGTCTGATATGTGGAAGATGGCTAATGTAATTCCTATTTTTAAAACAGGGGACAAGTCGTTACCGTAAAATTACCGCCCAATAAGCCTGACCTCAATTGTAGGCAAATTACTAGAGTCAATTGTAGCTGAGATTATAAGAAGCCATCTCGAGAAGCATAGCTTGATTAATGATACTCAGCATGGATTCACAAGAGGCCGGTCTTGCCTAACTAATTTATTAACTTTCTTCAGTAAAGCTTTTGAGGCTGTTGACCACGATAAAGAATTTGATATTATTTACTTAGATTTTAGTAAGGCTTTTGATAGAGTTCTGCACCATAGACTGTTAAAGAAAGTGGCAGCTCATGGCATTGGGGGAAAAGTGCTCTCGTGGATCGAGTCATGGCTCACTGACAGGAAGCAGAGAGTGTCCATAAATGGGGTTAAATCCGAGTGGGGATCTGTAACAAGTGGCGTTCCACAGGGATCAGTCTTGGGCCCGTTGTTGTTTATAATATATATCAATGATCTTGATGAGGGAATTACTAGTGATATGAGCAAATTCGCCGATGACACAAAGATAGGTAGGATAATTGATTCAAACGTAGATGTTCTGGAACTTCAGGAGGATTTAAACAAACTCTATTCTTGGTCAGAAAAGTGGCAGATGCAGTTCATTGTAGATAAATGCAAGGTTCTGAAGCTTGGGAGTGCGCATAACCCTAGTACTTACAAGTTAAATGATGTAGAACTTAGCCATACAGATTGTGAAAAGGACTTGGGGGTTATGGTGAGCAGCAACCTTAAACCAAGACAGCAATGCCTAAGCGTACGTAATAAGGCAAATAGATTACTGGGATTTATATCAAGAAGTGTAAGCAACAGAAGTCCAGAGGTCATACTGCAGCTTTATACATCATTAGTAAGGCCTCACCTAGATTATGCAGCTCAGTTCTGGTCTCCATATTACAGAATGGACATAAATTCGTTAGAAAATATTCAGCGTAGGATGACTAAATTAATACATAGCATTAGAAATCTTCCTTATGAAGAAAGATTGAAGACTCTTAAGTTACATTCACTTGTTAGACGAAGAATGAGGGGAGACCTGATCAAAGTGTATAAGTGGAAGATAGGTATTAATAAAGGGGATATTAATAAGGTCTTGAGGATGTCTCTCCAAGAGAGAACCCGCAGTAATGGATTTAAATTAGATAAGTTTAGATTTAGAAAGGACATAGGAAAGTATTGGTTTGGAAATAGGGTAGTTGATGAGTGGAACAGTCTACCTAGTTGGGTTATTGAGGCTGGGACTTTGGGTAGTTTCAAATTTAGGTTGGATAAGTACATGAGTGGGAGGGGTTGGATTTGAGTGGGACTTGCACATCGGAGCTTATTTCTTGGGTGGCATTGAAAACTGGGTTGGGCAAATGTTTTGTTAGTGGGATGAATTGTAAAGGACCTGCCTAGTATGGGCCAACAGGCCTTCTGCAGTGTTCCTCCTTTCTTATGTTCTTATGTTCTTAATAACAAATTCATATATAACTTAGAACTAATGGATGGTATCATACTGGATGTTAACATGAGTTTTACGTAATGGGTATTGACGTAATCACTTTTAACGTAATGAGTTTTAACGTAATGCATTACAAATTATAAGAACAAATCATTGTACAATATGGATGGAATTGATCGATCGATCTGTATTCATGCACTCTACAGATTCTGAGGAAGAATAAATATATATATATTCAAGGTGAAATTAACAGCAAAGGCATCTGGTGCACACTCAGATCATTACTGTCAAATTCTCAGAATACGGAGGGAACGTGAATACGAAAAAAAAAATTCTGAAAAACTAATCAGGTAATAACAAACAGTTGACAATTTACTTCATCTCGGCCATCTAGTTATACAGACTATGTACATTTAAACCCAATTCTGCGAGGGTAAGGTTTACGTATGCAGAATGGTTATCATCTCTGGGAGGATCGAATTCCTCTGCAATGGCTAACACATGCCTTGACTGAGGGAGACCTGAACGAGTATCTACAAAAGATACAGCTACATGGACGATCTGAACGAGTATTTACAAAAGATACAGCTATATTCACTAGTGACTGTGGAATTACTAACTGGTACACTCTTCTACTTGGAGTACTCAACTTTACTGTTCGATACAGTAATTCTTGGCTCATTACAAAGTCGCTAATGGGTGCTGGTGGCTTCACAGTCAGAATAAGATCTTCCTGGAGCAGGAATCGAATCACCAGAACACAAGGGATCAGTTCTTTCTTACTGGAGGAATGAACAAACTTGGTGGAGTGGATGACTCTCCCAGGTTGAAAAAAAATTAACGCTATAATACGCAATATGAGCAAGGGAGAGCGAATCTACTATCTCAAACTGCAAGCACAGGAGAAAGAATTGAACACGGTCAACAATACTGATATTCAATCTGAGTTGCACACTGTGACATGAGGTATCAACTATAAAGGAACTTCACTTACAAACGTCAACAACACGTGAAAGTTACTCGAGAAATAACTTCTTACATTGCACTGATTACTGTCAACGAGGATGGGATCACCATCTGGAACACAAGGGACAACAACAGACACTCTAGTGAGAGCACTAGCCGCAACAGAGACGTCTTTCTGCATACGGCATGTGACATCAACAAGAGATGGCATTACTAGTTGCAAGTAATCGTTTTCTGACAAGGCGTCCCCCGTGGAGAAACTACTACTTGAACTAGCAGACATTGCAGGGATAGGCTGTGCACTCAAAGCAGTCTGAGTGTCCCCGGACACTTGAGGCAATGGAACACTATCCTGCAAGTCTGAAGGTGTAGGTGGAACACAGATGGGAGTGACAGTTACTAGTGCCTGACCGCTCGGCTACGTTAATAAGTAATTCACAGATCTATAGGAACTTAATCTGAACTTGACATATCGCAGCAATTTAACAAATCTCCGATACAAGCTATGAGAACAAACACATTGCTCAGGGGCTAGGTATTGTCTTTCAGTCAGTAAGGGAATATTGGTACTGTGGATTGATTCATATTGACTTTGACTGGCATGATACACTAAGTGAACATTCAAAAGTGACTGGGACATGTTCTCAGGGAACTTACTCAAGGACATAAGGCAAGAAAAATAGAGAGAATGACACAATAAGCTTAAATGGGAAGAAAATGCTTAATTATTCTGCATAAGTAATTAAAAAAATTGACAGGTCACACAGTAAGCAAAGTAACTCACAGTCACAAAGCAAATACTCAACTGAACAAACAACACTTTGGAAATCAAGAGAACTTGTACTTTACTCAAATCTAATTTGCTCAATTCTACATTAAATTGAATGAATGGCACAGTGAATTATCTTTGTTCTTAATGCAATAGGGAAACACACAATAAAATGATAAAATGGACTCAATAAAGTTTGTGTAAAATAAAAGAAACTGGGACACAATTCACTGAAATAAAATAAAATGGCACACAAAGAATAAAATATTATGCACAGAACCGAGCATAAGAAACTGCACTGAAATAAACTGTAGCAATAGTGCAATAACAATTGCTAATCAAACAGTATTGCACAACACTGCAGAAAATCTCTGCAAGAAAAATTTTAATGGCAACACAATGTTTACACAAGAATTATTGCAAAATGAGTCAATGTGCAATAATAAAAAATATTACACACACAAGAAAAGAAATATATCAAAGAATGAACTGAGGGAACACTTTAACTCTCAACTGCAACTTAAGCAACACTTAACAAGCAAAAGAACAATTTACTTTAAAAGAAGAACTTAAAAATTGCACTAAGAGTGAATTTGTTCAATGAAATATGAAAAAAATAATAGATACAAAACACAGAACAAAAAAGGCTTGAACACTTAGTGATGCAGAACACAACACTTACAGTGATGCAGAACACAACACTTACAGTGATGCAGAACACAACACTTACAGTGATGCAGAACACAACACTTACAGTGATGCAGAACACAACACATCAACATAAACACAATACTAGAATTTTCTTGCAATGAAACTTGATGTGTGAAAAATTTGAAAAATAGTTTCTTGCTTGCACAAAATAATGGCACTATTGTCTGTGGAAATAAGACAAATTAGACACTGGCTTCATGAAAAGAATATGAACACAAGAATGTTCAACACACAGAGAACAAAACAAGAATACACAGATGCTGGGATAAAAAATATAACAGACAACACTGAGTTGTGATGCAGAATACAAGGTAATAAATTACTGAATTACTTCACTGGAATACTGAGAACATTAGGTGATTGTGAAGTGGAAACAAAGGAAAAACACTAGGTACTTACTTCAAGTGTATAAGAAGAAACACAACACAACAGACATGAAATAATAGCACGAAAATTAACACTGAATTAAGAAGATAAAAAAAAATATTGCAGTCAGTATATAATAAACACTGAGTCTAATCAACAGTCACTGAATGTCACTAAGAAAAATCACTGGAACACAAAAGAAAGGTCTCAACACTTGCAAATGTCTCTATGATAAATATTATCACTGTACCGACGTGGTGAAGAATGAGGTGGAAGGTTGGAGGATGGTGTTGGAGGATAGAGGAGACTGGTGGCTGACTATGATCACTGACTTCTCTCCACACTCGAAGAATTTGCGCTTAAATCGACGATAGACTTCACACAGGAGGCTTTCAACGGTGGCACCAAACACACTCTAGCTCTTGACCTCCTATGTGGTCCTTAAAATATGGTGCTATAACCCCTTGTAATGTACCAAAACACAGTGGTAGTGGTTGGGTGAGTGGGTGAGTGGCTGAGTGAGGCGTCTGAGACCGAGACCTCGTGGTGAGACACACGTGGTCAGTGGGCCTATGGGATGAACGGCGTAAGCCTCACTGAAGACAACCACACTGGTGCGAAGATATTCTAAGCTGGCTGGCTTAAAATACACCCACGAAATACCACAACACCACAGGGATGAAAAAGAGCACTCAGAATGGCTTGGAGCTTGAATCACAAGTGATGAAGACTGTACCCACGTGCCTTGCTTGAGTACTGGGGTAAGACACCTGGGTCAGTTGCTTGCTGGCTTATCTTAACCCTTCACACAGAATAGCTAGATAACTTCTCACGATGAGCACAGCAGGGGTGGAAAGCTGGCTTGGCAGGCAAAAAAAAAAATTGGATGGAGTAGGCTAGGCTGGACTGGACTCGGTTGTTCTGACTCCCCCACCACAGACTGGAAGCTGGCTTATTTTGCAAACTCAGGTCAACGCCTCGGGAGTGATGCAAATAAGCAGATAAACACTAATACAAAGAGACTGACCAGTGAATATTGTAGTGGCTGGTAGAAGCTTGGGCGGGAGGAACGCTAAGGTAGCTGGCTGGGGTAGGTCGAGCGTTAACCTTCTTGGCAGGCCTACTCACAAGATGGCGACTGGCCCAGTAGAAATTTATCTCCAGAAATCGCTGTAATCGTCAGGATTACAGGCCCTCCATTGCCACCAATTGTCATAGGGGTTCTTAAAAGGAAATATCGAGGGTTGAAGATAGACACACTTGTTGGATGGTAATGCTATTGTCAGACTGTGGTAATGGGAGATGGAGCCCAGCCTTGCCGTGTTTTAGCCTGGATGTCTATGCGCCGACTGAGAAGGAGGCAGAGGTACGAATGTACACATGCGCATCCCGTGACGTCACACAAACAGTCACTCGGCCTAAGGGGGTCTTCTATATAAAAACATGGATGGTACTATGATATGCTATACAACACATATAAGGGGATTCAGCAACTATGCTGATGGAAGCATTCCTTCTATATAAACACATGGATGGTACTATGATATGCTATACAACACATATAAGGGGATTCAGCAACTATGCTGACAGAAGCATTTTCTGATGTGAATGAGACATCCCTTGAAGCCCCAACGAAGACCATCAAGAATGTCATGTCGAATTCCACTAGTGAAGGTAAGAACATTGTTTTAGTTGGAAACAGTCAGGTTAAGTTTATGGATAGGGCCTTTTGTCTTAGGGATGGACAGAGAAGGCAGAGGATATGTTTTCCTGGGGCTGTTATGGGGGATATTGTTAGCCATCTGGACGACACCATGAAAGGTAATGGGAGCAATCCTATTATCTGCCTCAGTGCGGGAGACAACGATTTTGGCAGACGTAGGAGTGAGGACCTGATTAGTAGGTATAGGTCAGCAATAGAGATAATTAGGAAGAGGGGTGGGAACACTGTCATATGCAGTATTTTGCTAAGGACAGGAGTTTGAAAAGAATGGTTGTCCAGGGCAATTAATGTCAATTGCTACCTGGACAAATACTGTAAGGAAAATGCGGTAACATTCATTGACAACTGAGACCTCTTCCACGGAAGAAATGACATGTATGCCAGGGATGGGGTTCACTTATCTAGGTCTGGGGTGCAGGCACTGGCAACTGCAGTGGAGGGAGCTGTTATGGCTTCAAAGTAGGAATAGATAATGAAATGGATTTTGGCGAGAATACAGTGAAGTCCCAGTGTAGCAATATTGTGAGTTCTATCAGAACTAGTAATAGGAAGAATGAGGTGTATATTGGAAAGCCAGTGGCACTAGGTGACAAGGACAGTAATAGGTTCAGTGGAGAAACAGAAATGAGCAGGAAGGATAAAGAGAAAGGAGAGTATTTCAATGTATATTATGCTAATACCCGTAGTGCTAGGAATAAGATGGACGACTTGAGATTAGTTGCTAGTGCAGGTAACATTGAGGGATTTGCAATCACTGAGACTTGGTTTAATTCCGAAAGTCGGGACATGTCTGCGGAATGTCACATTCAGGGTTTTAAATTGTTCCAAGTAGTTAGAAATATCGGTAAGTGGGCTGGGGTGGCACTGTATGTCCGAGATCGCTTGAACTGTTGCATAAAAACTGGTATTAAATCTGAGGTAACACATACAGAGTCTGTCTGGATAGAATTTTCAAAGGGGCATGAAAAATTTATTCTAGGAGTGATATACCATGCACCAAACTTAGATAGGGACCAAGTGAAATTACTGTGGGAGGAAATTGTTAAGGCCACAAGGCACGCTAATGTAGTAATTGTAGGGGACTTTAATTTTAATCACATTGATTGGAATTTCTTGACTGGGAATTTAGAATCAAATGACTTCTTAGAGGTAGTTCAGGACTGTTTTTTTCAAGCAGTTTGTGACAGAACCTACAAGGGGAAATAACGTGCTTAATTTGGTTCTGGCAAACAAGGAAACCCTTGTTAATAATTTAGAAACTACAGAGGAACTCATCAAAAACGATTACAAACCAATTACCTATAGCACAGAATGGAAGTATGATAGTAGGGATAACTCAGTAACAATTCCAGATTTTCGCTTAGCAGATTACAATGGGCTTAGAGAACTCTTATCATCTGTTGACTGGGGTAACGAAGAGAGCTATCAATGTGACAGTTTTCTGAACACTATACATGCTGCCCAAAGAACGTTTATCTCATATAAAGAAATTAGATCAAATAGAAATGACCCAAAATGGATGAATAATAGGCTGAAATAACTTTTAGGGCATAAGAAGGAATTTATATGCGTATCAAAAGTGGTGAGGGTCATATTATGAATCAGTATATTGACATTAAGAGGGACGTTAAAAAGGGGATAAGAAAAGCTAATCGGGACTATGAAATTAAAGTTGCTAGGGATTCGAAAACTAACCCCAAAATTTTTTTCCAAGTATATAGAACAAAAGTTAGAGATAAGATAGGTCCCCTTAAAAATAACTATGGGCATCTCACTGACAAAAAGAACGAAATGTGCTCGATTTTAAATAATTATTTTCTCTCGGTTTTTACACAGGAAGACACTAACAGTATTCCAGTAATTATTTTTTATAATGGGCCTGAAGAAGATAAATTATGTAACATCACAGCCACTAGTAAAATAGTTATGAAACAAATAGACAGACTTAAGAAAAATAAGTCGCTGGGACCTGATGAGGTCCTTTCAAGGGTTCTTAAAGAATGCAAAATGGAAGTCTGTGAACCATTAACTAATATTTTTAATTTATCTCTTGAAACAGGTGTAGTGTCTGATATGTGGAAGATGGCTAATGTAATTTCTATTTTTAAAACAAGGAACAAGTCGTTACCGTCAAATTACCGCCTATAAGCCTGACCTCAATTGTAGGAAAATTACTAGAGTCAGTTATAGCTGAGATTAAAAGAAATCATCTGGATAAGCATAATCTGGTTAATGATACTCAGCATGGATTCACGAGAGGCCGATCTTGTCTAACCAATTTATTAACTTTCTTCAGTAAGCCCTTGAGGCTGTTGGTCACAGTAGAGAATTTGATTGTAATAAAGTTGGTAGAATTACCGACAATATGTAAAGTAAAAGGACACAAGTGCAACTAATGTGACATTTTATTGTGGCAACGTTTCGCTCTCCAGGAGCTTTATCAAGCCATTACAAACAATATATGGACACAGAGGGTATATATAGGCTCAGAGTGAGGTGCAATACTAGTGAGGTACCATTTCGATGTTCACTAGTGGTAGTAGTAGTGGTAGTAGTAGTAGTAGTAGTAGTAGTAGTAGTAGTAGTAGTAGTGACAAAAGTAATACAATATGGTAGAGCAATTAATTCGTACATGAGTAAAAGGATGTAAAAGCTATTACTTGGGTAACATAAAAATAGGTTGGACAAACATAGACTGGAAAGAGGCAGCTTGTTTCAGTGTTCACTCTCTGTAATGTGCTTTGTGTAGTATAACAGGAGAGACTATGTGATGGCAGGGTTTACTGTTTTCAGGAGGATTCTTGCTAAGACTTCGGAGATGGTGAAGCTGCTGTTGTTTTGTTTAATTCTGTTTGAAACAGCGATCAGTGCTGATTCGAGGCACTTGCGTCTGCGGAAATTAGTTTCTTTGATCACTAATTGGGCGTCTCTGAATTTCATGAGATGATTGGTGGAATTTCGGTGTTGTACACAGGCGTTGTTCAAGTTATCGTTCCTACATGCGTAAATGTGTTCATTGAGGCGGGTGTCGAGGTTTCTTGCTGTTTCACCTACATAAATCTTGTCACAGCCTCCACAGGGTATAGTGTAAACACCTGCATTGACTGGTTCGTGGTGCTTGGATTTTGTCCTGGTTGGATCCTTTATTGAAGTGCTAGAAGCGATGGCGACTCTGGTGTTAGCTTGTTTGTAATGGCTTGATAAAGCTCCTGGAGAGCGAAACGTTGCCACAATAAAATGTCACATTAGTTGCACTTGTGTCCTTTTACTTTACAAAGGATTTGATATTATTTAGTTAGATTTTAGTAAGGATTTTGATAGAGTTCCGCACCAAAGACTGTTTAAGAAAGTAGCAGCTCATGGTATTGGGGGAAAAGTGCTCTCATGGATCGAGTCATGGCTCACAGACAGGAAGCAGAGAGTGTCCATAAATGGGGTTAAATCCGAGTGGGGATCAGTAACAAGTGGCGTTCCACAGGGATCAGTCTTGGGTCCATTGTTGTTTATAATATATACCAATGATCTTGATGAGGGAATTACTAGTGATATGAGCAAATTCGCCGATGACACAAAGATAGGTAGGATAATTGATTCAAACGTAGATGTTAGGGAACTTCAGGAGGATTTAGACAAACTCAATACCTGGTCAGAAAAGTGGCAGATGCAGTTGAATGTAGACAAATACAAGTTTCTGAAGCTCGGGAGTGTCCATAACCCTAGCACTTAAGTTAAATAATGTAGAACTAGTCATGCAGATTGCGAAAAGGACTTAGGAGTTATGATAACCAGTAACCTCAAACCAAGACAGCAATGCCTAAGTGTACATAATAAGGCAAACAGCTTGCTTTTGGGATTTATATCAGGAAGTGTAAGCAACAGAAGTTATATTACAGCTTTATACATCATTGCTAAGGCCTCACCTAGATTATGCAGCTCAGTTCCGGTCTCCATATTACAGAATAGACATAATAGAATAGACAAAATAGAAAACATTTAGCGTAGAATGACTAAATTAATACATAGCATTAGAAATCTTCCTTATGAAGAAAGATTGAAGACCCTTAAATTACATTCAATTGTTAGACGAAGAATGAGGGGGGACCTGATCGATGTGTATAAGTGGAAGATGGGTATTATAAAGGTGATATGTACTTAGCTCAGTGAGGACGTTTTTGTACTCTCCTTGGACTAAACCAAGATGCCCTCCATCGAGCAACTTTACCAGCAGCTTAAGGAAGAATTGAGAGTAGCGAAGATGGAGATACGGCAACTGACAGAGGAAAACAAGAAGATTCGTAATAGTCCTCCTGTTTTGAGTCCTCAGGTCAAGAAGGGAGCATGGTCAGTGGCTGGACAGCAGGGAACGAAGTTGACGATCAAGAAGATGAATGGAAATGTAGAAACGATGAATAAGAAAGATACTGCTGTGGAAACTGTTGTGGAAACATCTAAGGCATTCTCTTTGCTACCCGACGAATGTGAGTGGACTACTGGGAACGTCACGACGAACAACACCAAGGAAGGTAAGAATATTGTTGTTGTTGGGGATAGCCAGGTTAGGTACATGGATAGGGCGTTCTGCTTGAACGACAGAAGTAGGAGACAGAGGGTTTGCTTTTCTGGGGCTGGGATTGAGGATGTTGTTAGCCAGCTTGAAAACATCGTGAATGGTAACGGGATCATTCCTATTTTCTGCCTCAGTGTTGGAGGCAATGATGTAGGCAAGTGCAGAAGCGAGGATTTAGTTAGGAGGTTCATGACAGCAATAGACATAATTGGAAAGAAGGGGCGCCCTGTTGTATGTGGCATTTTGCCAAGAAGGGAGTTGGAAATGAATGGTTGTCCAGAGCAACTGGTATTAATTGTTGGCTGGATAAACACTGTAAGGATAATGCAGCACCATTCATTGACAACTTGGACAACTTCTATGACCAAAATGACATGTATGTCAGGGATGGCGTTCACTTATCCAGGGCAGGTGTGGGTCTTCTTGCTAGCTCAGTTGAAGGGCTTGTTAGGACTTTAAACTAGGATTAGTTAGAGGTATGGGTTTAGAAATGATAAGTAATGAGTATGGATATATTGACTTATGCTCTGATATTAAGAATCTTAATAGTAACTGTCATGGAGTAACTCTGGGTAATGATAATTTCAGAAATTGTGTAAAAACAAAGATGAATAGGAAAAATGTGCAGAAGAAAAAAACATATGATGGTATTTTATGCTAACAGTCGAAGAACAGGAAATAAGATTAATGAACAAAGTTTGGTAGCATATGCTGGGAACTTTGATTTCATTGCATTAATTGAAACGTGGTATGATTTAAAGAGTTGGGATATGATTGCTGAGTGTAATATTCAAGGGTTTTAGTTGTTCCATGTGGATAAATATAATGGGAAGGAGGGAGGAGTTGCATTATATGTTCGAGAAAATATTAATTGTTCCATAAAAGCAGGTATAAAAATAGATGGAACAGTAACAGAATCTGTTTGGGTAGAGTTTGTAGAAAGTCAAGAAAAAGTAATTCTGGGTGTAATATACCGACCTCTTGGCTTGAATCACGATAGAGGGAGACTTCTCTGGGA
This sequence comes from Cherax quadricarinatus, assembly GCF_038502225.1. Lineage (NCBI taxonomy): Eukaryota > Metazoa > Arthropoda > Malacostraca > Decapoda > Parastacidae > Cherax > Cherax quadricarinatus. The sequence goes on from NC_091338.1 coordinate 30,146,937, forward strand.
CGAAACTGTTAGGGCTTCTAGACACAATAACATAGTGTTAGTAGGAGATTTTAACTTGAATCAAATTGACTGGAATTCTTTGACCAGTAATCTGGAGTCCAGTGACTTATGTATGATGTAGTACGATCTACATCATACATAATTTATTTACCTGTGTTTCTAGGTGCACTGAGTCCCAGCTGCCTTGTCCCCGGAACTGTGAGCCCTTCCTGTGGACGTCTTCACAGGTGGTTGTGGAGTATCTTCAACAATTCTCACGCTCACAGAAACAACGTTGCTCACAAGGAGGAAAGTGAACACCAGCAAGATAAACCTTAAGTTGGGGCTTCATATATTACTCAGAAAAAAAAAGACGTTCCTGTTTAATAGATTTTTAGTCAGAAACGGTATAAGATACCGATAAATATGAAATAAGATAGGTGCAATATTAATATCTTTTAAAGAGTTTACATAGTGGCAGAGGTGAGGTGTAAAGAGTAGAAACCAAACAGCTGTGTGAGCCATAAACACATATGCAGTATAATGTGATCCTTTATTGGCAACGTTTCGTCCACACAGTGGGCTTTTTCAAGTCACAAACAGATCTACCTACTTACCTGGCACAGGAGATACTGTGATCACCTGGGGTGGAAGGTACGCGAGTATTTATAGTCAGGTTCAGAATGCTGAGGTCAGGTGGAGAATGCTGCATCTGATGATATACCAAGTGGGGTTATAGAGTCTAAAATCTTGGGTAGCTTGGAAGAGAGATTGGATAAGCTTGTGAGCAGACCTTCTGCAGTGTTCTTCCATTCTTGTGTTCTTATGTGGGATAGCGATGAAGAAGTTTCTTGGCAAGTGGTTCAACTATGTTATAGAAGCCACTATTCTGGTACATCATCAGATGCAGCATTGTCCACCTGACCTCAGCTTTCTGAACCTGACTATAAATACTCGCGTACCTTCAACCCCAGGTAGATCTGTTTGTGACTTAAAAAAGCCCACTGTGTGGGCGAAACGTTGTCAATAAGGGATCACATTATACTGCCTATGTGTTTATATTTCCATTGTGTCGGTATTTTATACCATTTATTTCCAGGTGTGTGAGCCGCCAGGGGCTAGAGGGACTGAGCTGACTTGGACCAGTAGGGTTGTTGTAGTGAAACTAAACTCCAACTCTTAGGTGATCGTGGTGTTCTGATGGTGAAGAATTAATTTATCTATGACTTCTGAAATCATAAAAGTGCCAATGTTGTGGGCAACAGTGAGAGTTGCAATCAAAACACTTTTCAGACATCGTCATCTGGTTGGTTCTTCCCCAATGACGAGTCTGACTTCGTTAAATTTCATAAGATGGTCGTGAATATGTCGACAGATGACGCAGGTATTGTATTCTGGAGCTCTCTCGGAATTTTCTCCAAGCTTATGGATAACTCTCCAATATAAAATTCTCCACAACCACCACATGGGATCACCTTCACACTGAAGATTGAGAGACTTATGTAACATATGGGAATCTTTATTCAGGAAACGTTTCGCCACACAGTGGCTTCATCAGTCCAATACAAAGTAGAAGGTGTAAGGTGAGGAGGAATTTGAGGTAATCAGTCCCTCAGCCTGGAGTCGATGTGTTCAGTCCATCAATCTTGTAGAATGTACAGCATAGGGCCGTAGACGTGGCTTATATACTGTAGTCAGGTGAGGTGAAGCAGGCGGAGGCGGGGTCATAGTGGTATCATCCACTACTTGAAGTAGGTCTTCGTCCAAAGGTTGAACAAGTGTTGAAGAATTCTTTGTAACAAGAACTTATGATGCTGCAGTGTCTGACAGTTGTGATGAATGGTTTGAAAAACCCGCCTCCTCTTGCTTCGCCTCACCTGACTACAGTATATAAGCCACGTCTACGGCCCTATGCTGTACATTCTACAAGATTGATGGACTGAACACATCGACTCCAGGCTGAGGGACTGATTACCTCAAACTCCTCCTCTCCTTACACCTTCTACTTTGTATTGGACTGATGAAGCCACTGTGTGGCGAAACGTTTCCTGAATAAAGATTCCCATATGTTACATAAGTGTCTCAATCTTCAACTTGTCGGTTTTTCAAACCATTCATCACAACCTTCACACTGACTTCATAGTCCATATCTTGTAGATGTCATCGTGGCTACCTTAATGTTGCTCCTAGCTCATCGTGGCTACCTTAATGTTGCTCCTAGCTCATCGTGGCTACCTTAATGTTGCTCCTAGCTCATCGTGGCTACCTTAATGTTGCTCCTAGCTCATCGTGGCTACCTTAATGTTGCTCCTAGCTCATCGTGGCTACCTTAATGTTGTTCCTTGCTCATCGTGGCTACCTTAATGTTGCTCCTAGCTCATCGTGGCTACCTTAATGTTGCTCCTAGCTCATCGTGGCTACCTTAATGTTGCTCCTAGCTCATCGTGGCTACCTTAATGTTGCTCCTAGCTCATCGTGGCTACCTTAATGTTGCTCCTAGCTCATCGTGGCTACCTTAATGTTGCTCCTAGCTCATCGTGGCTACCTTAATGTTGCTCCTAGCTCATCGTGGCTACCTTAATGTTGCTCCTAGCTCATCGTGGCTACCTTAATGTTGTTCCTTGCTCATCGTGGCTACCTTAATGTTGCTCCTAGCTCATCGTGGCTACCTTAATGTTGCTCCTAGCTCATCGTGGCTACCTTAATGTTGCTCCTAGCTCATCGTGGCTACCTTAATGTTGCTCCTAGCTCATCGTGGCTACCTTAATGTTGTTCCTTGCTCATCGTGGCTACCTTAATGTTGCTCCTAGCTCATCGTGGCTACCTTAATGTTGCTCCTAGCTCATCGTGGCTACCTTAATGTTTGTCATAGCAAGTGTGCTGGTGACGCTGGTAGGTACCTCACCAACTGCTGGAACAAAGAATCTACCAGACGAGCGTTCCTGCCTAGCTGAGTCAATATTTCCTGTGCTCTTCTTCTGGATATTGTAACTGAGTGAATGTCTGATGAATCTAACAACATTCATCATCAAGATAGTCAGAGCTGGAAACCTTTGCTATGAGAGAGAACCATATGATCACTCCACGACCAGGTTCCAGGTGAGAAAAATAATGCGCCAAGTCCTCTTTACTCTTGGTGTTCTGAAGAGTTTCCTTGAAAGTTTACAGGAAGTCAACTAATGAAGACGACTGCATTATTTTTCACGCCACGACGCCAGAACAAAGAGAGAAGTGATCTTCAGTGTTCACTTCAGAACATACAACATCATCAAACATTCACACAAATCCAATTTCTAACTTTATTAATGATTGCAGCTACTAGCAGTCCCAGTTTACTTAATAATAATATCTCCAGTTCTACCAGTACACGTACAAGGTATACAGACCTAGCGGACAACAGTGACATACTAACACACAGAAAGCCCAGGATTTTAGGTAAATTACGTTAGTTTTTTCCCAGGATGCGGCCCCAGTGGCCTGGTAGCTAAAGCTCTTGCATCACACACGGAGGGTCCGGGTTCGATTCCTGGCTGGGGTGGAAATATTTCGACGTGTTTCCTTACACATGTTGTCCTGTTCACCTAGCAGAAAATAGGTACCTGGGTGTTAGTTGACTGTTGTGGGTGGCATCCAGGGGGACAAGATTGAGGACCACAGTAGAAATAAGACAGTCCTCAATGACGCACTGACTTTCTTAGTTATCCTGAGTGGCTAACCCTCCGGGGTTAAAAATCCGAATGAAATATTATCTTAACTTATCTTAGAAGCTTGAAAAAATAATACGAGAGCTCCAGAACACATATAACATAGCTGACCAATATAATACCTGCTTCAACCATCGAAATACAACCATCTTATGAAATTTAAGGAAGACAGACTTGTCACTGGGAAAAAAGAGTAACCAGACGATGATGCCTGCTGCAAAGTTATTACTGTGACCAACACTGTTATGTACAAGACTTGCAGTGTTAATTACCATCACAACACCGTGATCATCTAATAGAGTTTTGAGGTTCTGCAACGAGCCTATTTATCCAAGTCAGTTCAACCCCTCTAGCTCCTGGCTCACAGCTGTACTAGTCTGGCATCTCACCATGTCTCCTCTATCACTGTGGTTATCACTGTAGGATTTACAAACCACTCGTAGAGAAACATTTCCTGGTTAAAATAACCAGATACTACACATGTCTCATTTCACATATTTTTGATATATTTTCCACCAGAGTTCAAAGATCTGTTTCTGTCTACATTCATATTATAACTTATGTAAGACACTGAGCAAAATATTTGCTAAGGGATCTTCTTTTTGGTATATTACGCTCCTTCCACACATTAACCTTGATGGGTTGACTGATGCTGGTCAAGAGCTCCTGATCCAAGGAACAATCTTCCCAGTATTGGAATTAAATTTCGTTCCTTTCCTCCCCTCCCATTACCACGGATTTAATGCTTCACTATAAATATAATTCGAATAAGTCAATACCTCGACTATTTTGCTCCGATATTTTAACAAATTTTGGATGCGCATTATTTTGTTCTAGGTTTCATTTATATATTTTTCTTAATTTTATTAATCAGTCAACATTTTGTTATTCTCTGGAGGGAAGATAAACACACGTTGCTCCTCATCAGTCAAGCAGTACAAGAGTTGAGTTTCAGAGTTGACTTACGTATAACGATGGTCAGGTTTTTTCTTTGTGATAGACGTATTTTTGTATTTAAACGAAATACACAGAATATAATCAACAAAATGTGTATATTATTAGCTATATTATCGCATGTTGCATGATTGTCAGCAAAATAAAGAATCTTCTGTAATTTGTTTGTTTTCACCTGTTCCTCAAATTTATTTTCAAGTTTGGTAGACTCCAGCAGCAGAAACAGTAATAACAACAACAACAAGTAAAATAATAACGACTAACAATAATTTCGGATCACCTTTACAAACGTGAAATGAAACCAATTTTGGGAAACTTAATTCTAATCGATCACGTTCTGTTTCTCTGAGACAGAACATGAACGACTTCAACATCATGGAGAAGAGATGTAAGGGAAATTAGTGGATGACTGTGATGGTAGACTGTTGTTGGACACCAGTGGATGACTGTGATGGTGGACTGTTGTTGGACACCAGTGGATGACTGTGATGGTAGACTGTTGTTGGACACCAGTGGATGACTGTGATGGTAGACTGTTGTTGGACACCAGTGGATGACTGTGATGGTAGACTGTTGTTGGACACCAGTGGATGACTGTGATGGTGGACTGTTGCTGGACACCAGTGGATGACTGTGATGGTGGAGTGTTGTTGGACACCAGTGGATGACTGTGATGGTGGACTGTTGCTGGTCACCAGTGGATGACTGTGATGGTGGAGTGTTGTTGGACACCAGTGGATGACTATGATGGTAGACTAATGCTGGATACCAGTGGATGATTGTGATTTAGACTGATGCTGGACATCAATGGATGACTGTGATGGTACACTGTTGCTGGACACCAGTCGATGACTGTGATGGTAGACTGCTGCAGGACACCAGTGGATGACTGTGATGGTAGACTGATGCTGGACACCAGTAGATGTCTGTGATGGTAGACTGTTGCTGGACACCAGAGGATGAGTGTTATTTTAGACTACTGATGGATACCAGTGGATGACTGCGATGGTAGAGTGTTGCTGAACACAAGTGAATCACTGTGATGTTAGACTGTTGTTAGACACAAGTGGATGACTGTAATGGTAGACTGATGCCGGATGCCAGTGGATGGCTGTTGCTGGACAACAGCGGATGACTATGATGGTAGACTAGTTGTTGCAGCCCCCTACCAAACTAGCGGTTAAATGGTTAACCTGCCGGCCGGCAGTACCACTGGGTACGTCATCAAACCCATTGTGGGGACTGCTGAGCCGGCCTTAGAAGCAGTTTGTTCCTGAACACCTCACGGTACGCATCTAAGCAGTAGGTACCTGAACACCTCACGGTACACATCTACTGGCTTTAGAAGCAGTATGTACCTGAGCACCTCACGGTACGCACCGCAGCAGTAATTACCAAAACACCTTACAGTATAGATCTACTGGCAGTAGAGAGTATTCTCCTGCCCAGCTTTTGGTATTCTACTGGCTTCTACTGATTTTAGAAGAGCCGCTCACCGCAGCTCACTGAGTCTGTTGGCCTCAGTTACTTGACAGCCGCATTCAGTGAGCTTGCAGCATGGTGTTCGGCAAGCGGTAGATAGTACTCACCAGACCATCTTACGGTGTACTTCTACCGGCCTTAGAGAGTATTTACAGGACTACCGGCGATGTCTGCGGACTCACGCCTACGCTGGTCAACTGTGGGTTAAGTCAACGGATGCTGTTTTAGTGGAACATTACGTGAAGAAGAGGTTGGAGTGTTACACTGAACTGGGCTAGGACCGTAGTGTGACACTTAAGCAAGTATGATGGAGTGGAACACTGAGATATGCTACAGGACCGTAGTGGAACACTGAGAAGAAAAGGGTGTCGTGTGACACTGAAGATGGCCTGGTTGTAGTGTACATTGCATAGTGTCATGTGACTGGTCTCTGATAAGAAAGACGCTGTGGGTGATAGTGTGCGACGCATTAAGGTGTCGTGAGACAGTTGACTAATTTATTATTGTAAATGTTACGTATAATTTATTATTTTGGCATCTGGTAACTACTGCGTAGATGCTACCGTGAGGTGTTCAGGTACTTACTGCTCTAAGGCCAGTAGATGTGTACCATTAGGTGTTCAGGTAAGTGCCGGCCGGCAGGTTAACCATTTAACCACTAGTTTCGTAGGGGGCCGCAACACCCCCACCACAAAAGGACCGACACACAAAGATCAATGTAATATGTATCTCGAACCGTCATCCCGGATAGGATCATCCCAGAAATCATTCTTGATAATCATTATCATCCCGGACAGGCCACTCATATATTACAAAAAAAGTATTTTTTAAGATGGTAGGTTTACTCATTTTGTAATATAGAGTTCGGGATACATAAATACAACATTAAAATCAATTAATCTTTTATATAATATATAAAAACAATCTTTGGTCTAGAGGTATTTAAAATATATATATATATACATGTTACAATAATAAATTATAATTAGCATTTAAAATAATAAATAATTCCCGACCCTACACAGGGTACAACTTTCTTGACACTCCTGTGTCACTACATATATATCTATGCTAAAATAATAAATTATGAATAACATTTGTATAATAATAAATTATGATCAATTCCGTGTCTCACACGACACTTATAATGACGCTGTGTCCCACACAACACTTATAATGACGCTGTGTCCCACACAACACTTATAATGACGCTGTGTCCCACACAACACTTATAATGACGCTGTGTCCCACACAACACTTATTCGAGTTGAGACGCTCCTTCTCCACCTTGTCACTCGACACCCTTTTCTCTGTGTCACCAGACACTCCAGCTCTCCGTGTCACACGACACCTTTTTCTCAGCGTCATCCACACCCTTTCTCGACTGTGTCACACTTGACACCCTTGTCTCTGCGACACACTCACTATCCGCGTAGCGTCTTTCGAGAGGCCAGTCACATGATACTATTCAATGTACACTACAACCAGGCCATTTTCAGTGTCACACGACACCCTTTTCTTATCAGTGTTCCACTACGGTCCTGTAGCATATCTCAGTGTTCCACTCCATCATACTTGCTTAAGTGTCACACTACGGTCCTAGCCCAGTTCAGTGCAACACTCCAACCTTTTCTTCATGTAATGTCCCACTAAACAGCATCCGATGACTCCGGCCCACAGTTGACCAGCGTAGGCTGACATCACCGGTTATCCTGTAAATACTCTCCAAGACCGGTAGAAGTACACCGTAAGACGGTCTGGTGAGTACTATCTACCGCCTTCAAGACCAGCTGACACACCGCAAGGTGGTCTGATGAATTACTAGCAGAACACCATGTTGCAAGCTCACTGAGTGCGGCCATCAAGTAACTGAGGCCAACAGACTCAGTGAGCTGCGGTGAGCGCTTCCTCTAACGCCAGTAGAAGCTCGACACCAGTGGATGACTGTGATGGTGGACTTTCTGGGCACCAGTGGACGACTGTGATGACAGACAGATGCTGGATACCAATTGTTGATTGTGATTTAGATTGATGCTGGACATTAGTGGATAAGTGAGATGGTAGACTGTTGGTGGACACCAGTTGATGACTGAGATGGTAGACTGTTGTTGGACTCCAGTGGATGACTTATGATGGACACCAGCGGATAACTGATGCTGGACACCAGTGGATGACCGTGACGGTAGAATGATGCTGGACACTGCTGGATGACTGTGATGGTAGACTGTTGGTGGACATCAGTGGATGACTGAGATGGTAGAATGTTGCTGGACACCAGAGGATGACTGTTATTTCAGACTGATGAAGGATACCATTGGATGACTATGATGGCAGACTGCCGCTGTACATCAGCGGATGACTAATGCTGGATACCAGTGGATGACTGTGATGGTATACTGATGCTCGATAATAGTGGATGACTGTGATGGCAGACTGATGCTGGACACCAGTGGATGACTGTGATTTATACTGTTTCTGGACACCACTTGATGACTGTCCTGGAAGACTGTTGCTGGGCACCAGTAAATGAATGTGAAGGTAGACTGATGCTGGATACTAGTGCATGACTCTGAAGGAAGACTGATGCTGGATACCAGTGAATGACTATGATGGTAGACTGATGCTGGACACAAATGGATGTTTGTGATGGTAGCCTTTTGCAAAGCACTAGTGGACGACTGATGCTGGACAAAATTGGATGTCTGATGCTGGACACCACCGGATGATTGATGCAGGACACCAGGGGATGGTTGAATGTTGCTAGACATTTGTGGATGACTGTGATGGAAGATTGATGCTGTACACAAGTGGATGTCTGTTGCTGAACACCATCGGATGAATGTTGCTGGACACCAGTGGGTGAATGTTGCTGGACACCAGGGGATGACTGTGATGGTAGACTGATGCTGGACACCAGTTGATGAGTGTGATGGGAGACAGATGCTGGACACCAGTGGATGACTGTGACGGTGAACTGTTCCTGGACACGAGTGGATGACTGTGATGGTAGATTGATGCTGGATACCAGTGGTTGACTGTGATGGTAGACTGATCCTGGACACCAATGGATGATTGCTGCTGGACACCAGTGGATGACAGTTATGGTAGGCTATTGCTGAACAGCAGTGGATGACTGACGCTGGACACCAGTGGATGGCTGATGCTGGACAGCAATGGATGACTGTTATGGTAGAGTGATGCTGGATACCAGTGGATGACTATGATGGTAGACTGATGCTGGACACCAGTGGATGACTGTCATGGTAGATTGTTGCTGGACACCAGTGGATGACTGTTATGGAAGAGTGATGCAGGATACCAGTGGATGACTGTGATGGTAGACTGATGCTGGACAGCAGTGGATGACTGTCATGGTAGACTGTTGCTGGACACCAGTGGATGACTGTTATGGTAGAGTGATGCTGGAAACCAGTGGATGACTGATGCTGGACACCAGTGGATGACTGTTATGGTAGAGTGATGCTGGATACCAGTGGATGACTCTGATGGTAGACTGATGCTGGACACCAGTGGATGACTGTCATGGTAGACTGTTTCTGGACACAAGTGGATGACTGTTATGATAGAGTGATGCTGGATACAAGTGGATGACTGTGATGGTAGACTGATGCTGGACACTAATGGATGACTGTGATGGAAGCCTGTTGCTGCACACAAATGGATGACTGATGCTGGACAGCAGAGGAGGAAAAATGCAGGACACCAGTGGAAGATTGTGGTGCTAAGCTGTTGCTAGACACCAGTGGATGACTCTGATGGTAGACTGATGTTAGTTACCAGTGTATGACTGTGATGGTAGACTGATGCTGGATACAAGTGGATGATTGTGATTTAGACTGATGCTGGACATCAGTGGATGACTGTGAGCGTAGACTGTTGCTGGACACTGCTAGATGACTGTGATGGTAGACTGTTGCTGGACACAAGTGGATGATTGTGATGGTAGACTGATGCTGGACACCAGTGGATGACTGATGCTGGACATCAGTCGATGAATGTGATGGTAGACTGATGCTGGACACCAGTGGATGACTGTGATGGTAGACTGATGTTGGATACCGGTGGATGATTGTTATTTAGACCGATGCTGCACATCAGTGGATGATTGTGATGGAAGACTTTTGCTGGACACCAGTGGATGACTGTTATGGTAGAGTGATGCTGGATGCCAGTGGATGACTGTGATGGTTGACTGATGCTGAACACCAGTGGATGACTGTCATGGTAGACTGATGTTCTACACCAGTGGATGACTGTCATGGTAGACTGTTTCTAGACGCCAGTGGATGACTGTTATGGAAGAGTGAAGCTAGATACCAGTGGATGACTGTGATGGTAGACTGATGCTGGACACTAGTCGATGTCTGTGATTGAAGCCTGTTGCTGCACAAAAATGGATGACTGATGCTGGACAGCAGAGAAGGACTAGTGCAGGACACCAGTGGAAGACTGTGGTGCTGGACTGTTGCTAGACACCAGTGGATGACAGTGATAGTAGACTGATGTTGGTTACCAGCGTATGACTGTGATGGTAGACTGATGCTGGATACAAGTGGATGATTGTGATTTAGACTGATGCTGGACATCAGTGGATGACTGTGAGCGTAGACTGTTGCTGGACAATGCTAGATGACTGTAATGGCAGACTGTTGGTGGACACCAGTGGATATCCAAGATGGTTGACTGTTGTTGGACACAAGTGGATGACTGCGATGGTAGGCTGATGCTGAATACCAGTGGATGACTGTGATGATAGACTGATGCTTGACACCAGTGGATGACTGTGATGGTAGACTGTTGCTGGACACCAGAGAATGAGTGTTATTTTAGACTGATGATGGATACCAGTGGACGACTGCGATGGTAGAGTGTTGCAGAACACAAGTGAATGACTGTGATGTTAGACTGATGCTGGTCACAAGTGGATGACTGTGATGGTAAACTGATGTTGGACACCAGTGGATGACTGATGCTGGACATCAGTCGATGAATGTGATGGTAGACTGATGCTGGACATCAGTGGATGACTGTGATAATAGACTGATGCTGGATACCAGAGGATGATTGTTATTTAGACCGATGTTGCGCATCAGTGGATGACTGTGATGGAAGACTGTTGCTGGACACCAGTGGATGACTGTTATGGTAGAGTTATGATGAATACCAGTGGACGACTGAGATGGGAGACTTATGCTGGACACCAGTGGATGACTCTGATGGAACTCTGTTCCTGAACACCAATGGATGACTGATGCTGGGCACCAGTGGATGATTGATGTTGGAAACAAATGGATGACTGGTGCTGGACACCAGAAGAGGACTAATGCTGAACACTAGTGGAAGACTGTGGTGCTAGACTGTTGATAGACACCAGTGGATGACTGTGATGGAAGACTAATGTTGGTTACTAGTGGATGACTGTGATGGAAGACTGAACCTGCATACCATTGGATGATTGTGATTTAGACTGATGCTGGACATCAATGGACGACTGTGATGGTAGACTATTTGTGGACACCAGTGGATGACTGAGAAGGTAGCCTGTTGTTGGACACAAGTGGATGACTGTGATAGTAGGCTGATGCTGAAAACCAGTGGGTGACTGTGATGGTAGACTGATGCTGGACACCAATGGATGACTGTGATGGTAGACTGTTGCTGGACAAAAGAGAATGACTGTTATTTCAGACTGAATGATGGATACCAGTTGATGAGTGAGATGGTAGAGTGTTGCTGAGCACAAGTGAATGAATGTGATATTAGACTGTTTCTGGTCACAAGTGGATGACTGTGATGGTAGACTGATGCTGGATACCAGAGGATAACTATGATGGTAGACTGTTGCTGGACACCACTGTACGACTGTGATTGTATACTGATGCTGGACACCAGTGGATGACTGCGATTTACACTGTTCCTGGACACCAGAGGATGACTGTGCTGGTAGATTGATGCTGAATACCAGTGCAGGAATCTGATGGAAGACTGATACAGGATACCAGTAGAAGACTGTGATTGTAGACTGATGCTGTGTACCACTGGATGATTGTGGTGGTAGACTGATGCTGGACACCAGTGGATGAATGTGATTGTAGACTGTTGCTGGGCACCAGTGGATGACTGTGATCGTAGACTGTTGCTGGTCACAAGTGGATGACTGTGACGGTAAACTGTTTCTGTGCACCAGTGGATGACTGTGATGGTAGACTCTTGCTGGACACTTGTGGATCACTGTGATGGTAGATTCTTGCTAGACACCAGTGGATGACTGTCATGGTAGATTCTTGCTGGACACCAGTGGATGAATGTGATGGTAGACTCTTGCTGGACACCAGTGGATGAATGTGATGGTAGACTGTTGCTGGGCGCCAGTGGATGACTGTGATGATAGACTGTTGCTGGACACCAGTGGATGACTGTGATGGTAGACTCTTGCTGGACACCAGTGGACGACTGTGATCGTAGACCGTTGCTGTACACCAGTGGATGACTGTGAATATAGACTGATGCTGGATACCAGTGGATGACTGTGATGGTAGACTGTTGCTGGACACCAGTGGATGAATATGATGGTAGACTGATGCTGTATACCACTGGATAGCTGTGATGGCAGATTGTCTCTTAAAAAAAGTGATGACTGTGATGGTAGGCTGATGCTGGATACTAGTGGGTGACTTCGATTGTAGGCTGATGCTGTGTACCACTGGATGATTGTGGTGGTAGACTGATGCTGGACACCAATGGATGACTTTGATTGTAGTGTGATGCTGGATACCAGTGATGACTGCGATGGTAGACTATTGCTGAACACAAGTGAATGACTGTGATGGTAGACTGTTGCTGGACTCCACTGGATGACTGTGATTGTAGACTGATGCTGGATACCAGTGGATTACTGTGATAGCAGACTGTTGCTTGACACAAATGGATGACTGTGATTGTAGACTGATACTGGACACCAGTGGATGATTGTGATTTAGACTGATGCTTGTCATCTTTGGATGACTCTGATGGAAGACTGTTGGTGGACACCAGTGGGAGACTGAGATGGTAGACTGTTGTTGGACACCAGTCGATGACTGTGATGGAAGACTGATGCTGGATAGAAGTGGATGACTATGATGGTAGACCAATGCTGGATACAATTGCAAGATTGTGATTCAAACTGATGTTGGACACCACTGGATCAGTGTAATGGTATACTGATGCTGGATACCAGTGGATGTCTGTGATGGTAGACTGATGCTGGACACCAGTGGATGACTGTGACTGTAGACTTATGCTGGTTTCCAGTGGACGACTGTGATGGTAGACTGTTGCAGGACACCAGTGGATGAATGTGATGGTAGACTGTTGCTGGGCACCATTAGATGACTGTGATGGTAGACTGTCGCTGGTCACCATTTGATGACTGTGATGGTAGACCGTTGCTGTACACCAGTGGATGACTGTGATTATATACTTATGCTGGGTACAAGTGGATGACTGTGATGGAAGCCTGTTGCTGGACACAAGTGGATGACTGAGATGATAGACTGATGCTGTATACCACTGGATAGCTGTTATTGCAGATTGTTGCTTAAAAGAAGTGATAACTGTGATGGTAGGCTGATGCTGGATACCAGTGGGTGACTTCGATGGTAGGCTGATGCTGGATACCTCTGGATGATTGTGGTGGTAGACTGATCCTGGATACCAATGGATGACTTTGATTGTAGTGTGATACTGCATACCAGTGATGACTGCGATGGTAGACTATTGCTGAACGCAAGTGAATGACTGTGATGCTAGACTGTTGCTGGACTCCACTGGATGACTGTGATTGTAGACTGATGCTGGATACCAGTGTATGACCGTGATCGTAGGCTGTTGCTGGACACAAGTGGATGACTGATCCTGGACAAAATTGGATGTCTGATGCTGGACACCACCGGATGACTGATGCAGGACACCAGGGGATGGTTGAATGTTGCTAGACATTTGTGGATGACTGTGATGGAAGACTGATGCTGTACACAAGTGGAAGTCTGTTGCTGGACACCATCGGATGAATGTTGCTGGACACCAGTGGGTGAATGTTGCTGGACACCAGGGGATGACTGTGATGGTAGACTGATGCTATACACCAGTGGATGAGTGTGATGGGAGACAGATTCTGGACACCAGTGGATGACTGTGACGGTGGACTGTTCCTGGACACGAGTGGATGACTGTGATGGTAGATTGATGCTGGATACCAGTGGTTGACTGTGATGGTAGACTGATCCTGGACACCAATGGATGATTGCTGCTGGACACCAGTGGATGACAGTTATGGTAGGCTATTGCTGAACAGCAGTGGATGACTGATGCTGGACACCAGTGGATGGCTGATGCTGGACAGCAATGGATGACTGTTATGGTAGAGTGATGCTGGATACCAGTGGATGACTATGATGGTAGACTGATGCTGGACACCAGTGGATGACTGTCATGGTAGATTGTTGCTGGACACCAGTGGATGACTGTTATGGAAGAGTGATGCAGGATACCAGTGGATGACTGTGATGGTAGACTGATGCTGGACACCAGTGGATGACTGTCATGGTAGACTGTTGCTGGACACCAGTGGATGACTGTTATGGTAGAGTGATGATGCTGGACACTAATGGATGACTGTGACGGAAGCCTGTTGCTGCACACAAATGGATGACTGATGCTGGACATCAGAGGAGGAATAATGCAGGACACCAGTGGAAGATTGTGGTGCTAGGCTGTTGCTGGACACCAGTGGATGACTCTGATGGTAAACTGATGTTAGTTACCAGTGTATGACTGTGATGGTAGACTGATGCTGGATACAAGTGGATGATTGTGATTTAGACTGATGCTGGACATCAGTGGATGACTGTGAGCGTAGACTGTTGCTGGACACTGCTAGATGACTGTGATGGTAGACTGCTGCTGGACACAAGTGGATGATTGTGATGGTAGACTGATGCTGGACACCAGTGGATGACTGATGCTGGACATCAGTCGATGAATGTGATGGTAGACTGATGCTGGACACCAGTGGATGACTGTGATGGTAGACTGATGTTGGATACCGGTGGATGATTGTTATTTAGACCGATGCTGCACATCAGTGGATGATTGTGATGGAAGACTTTTGCTGGACACCAGTGGATGACTGTCATGGTAGACTGTTGCTCGACACCAGTGGATGACTGTTATAGTAGAGTGATGCTGGATACCAGTGGATGACTGTGATGGTAGACTGATGTTCTACACCAGTGGATGACTGTCATGGTAGACTGTTTCTGGACGCCAGTGGATGACTGTTATGGAAGAGTGAAGCTAGATACCAGTGGATGACTGTGATGGCAGACTGATGCTGGACACTAGTCGATGCCTGTGATTGAAGCCTGTTGCTGCACAAAAATGGATGACTGATGCTGGACAGCAGAGAAGGACTAGTGCAGGACACCAGTGGAAGACTGTGGTGCTGGACTGTTGCTAGACACAAGTGGATGACAGTGATAGTAGAATGATGTTGGTTACCAGCGTATGACTGTTATGGTAGACTGATGCTGGATACAAGTGGATGATTGTGATTTAGACTGATGCTGGACATCAGTGGATGACTGTGAGCGTAGACTGTTGCTGGACAATGCTAGATGACTGTAATGGCAGACTGTTGGTGGACACCAGTGGATATCCAAGATGGTTGACTGTTGTTTGACACAAGTGGATGACTGCGATGGTAGGCTGATGCTGAATACCAGTGGATGACTGTGATGGTAGACTGATGCTTGACACCAGTGGATGACTGTGATGGTAGACTGTTGCTGGACACCAGAGAATGAGTGTTATTTTAGACTGATGATGGATACCAGTGGACGACTGCCATGGTAGAGTGTTGCTGAACACAAGTGAATGACTGTGATGTTAGACTGTTGCTGGTCACAAGTGGATGACTGTGATGGTAAACTGATGTTGGACACCAGTGGATGACTGATGCTGGACATCAGTCGATGAATGTGATGGTAGACTGATGCTGGACATCAGTGGATGACTGTGATAATAGACTGATGCTGGATACCAGAGGATGATTGTTATTTAGACCGATGTTGCGCATCAGTGGATGACTGTGATGGAAGACTGTTGCTGGACACCAGTGGATGACTGTTATGTTAGAGTTATGATGAATACCAGTGGACGACTGAGATGGTAGACTTATGCTGGACACCAGTGGATAACTCTGATGGAACTCTGTTCCTGAACACCAATGGATGACTGATGCTGGGCACCAGTGGATGACTCTGATGGAACTCTGTTCCTGAACACCAGTGGATGACTGATGCTAGGCACCAGTGGATGATTGATGTTGGAAACAAATGGATGACTGGTGCTGGACACCAGAAGAGGACTAATGCTGAACACTAGTGGAAGACTGTGGTGCTAGACTGTTGATAGACACCAGTGGATGACTGTGATGGAAGACTAATGTTGGTTACTAGTGGATGACTGTGATGGAAGACTGAACCTGGATACCATTGGATGATTGTGATTTAGACTGATGCTGGACATCAATGGACGACTGTGATGGTAGACTATTTGTGGACACAAGTGGATGACTGTGATAGTAGGCTGATGCTGAAAACCAGTGGATGACTGTGATGGTAGACTGTTGCTGGACAAAATAGAATGACTGTTATTTCAGACTGATGATGGATACCAGTTGATGAGTGAGATGGTAGAGTGTTGCTGAGCACAAGTGAATGAATGTGATATTAGACTGTTTCTGGACACAAGTGGATGACTGTGATGGTAGACTGATGCTGGATACCAGTGGATAACTATGATGGTAGACTGTTGCTGGACACCACTGTACGACTGTGATTGTAGACTGATGCTGGACACCAGTGGATGACTGCGATTTACACTGTTCTGGACACCAGAGGATGACTGCGCTGGTAGATTGATGCTGAATACCAGTGCAGGAATCTGATGGAAGACTGATACAGGATACCAGTAGAAGACTGTGATTGTAGACTGATGCTGTGTACCACTGGATGATTGTGGTGGTAGACTGATGCTGGACACCAATGGATGACTTTGATTGTAGTGTGATGCTGGATACCAGTGATGACTGCGATGGTAGACTATTGCTGAACACAAGTGAATGACTGTGATGGTAGACTGTTGCTGGACTCCACTGGATGACTGTGATTGTAGACTGATGCTGGATACCAGTGGATGACTGTGATGGTAGGCTGTTGCTGGACACAAGTGGATGACTGTGATGGTAGACTGATGCTTAATTCCAGTGCATGACTGTGATGGTATACTGTTGCTAGACACCAGTGGATGACAGTGACGGTAGACTGATCCTGGATACTAGTGGATAACTCTGATAGGAGAGTGATGCTGTTCACCAGTGGACGAATGTGATGGTAGACTGATCCTTGATACCAGTGGATGACTGTGATTGTAGACTGATGCTTGACACCAGTGGATGGCTGTGATGATAGACTGTTACTGCACACCAGTGGATGACTGATAATGGACACAAGTGGATGACTGATGCTTGACACCAGTGGAGGACTTATGCTGGACACCAGTGAATAACTGTGATTGTAGACTGATGCTGGACACCAGTGGATGATGTGTGATGGTAGATTGATGCAAGACAGCAGTGGATGACTGATGCTGGACACCAGTGGATGACTGATGCTGGACACCAGCGGTTGACTGATACAGGACACCAGTGGATGACTGTGAAGGTAGAGTGTTGCTAGACACCAGTGGATGACTGTGATGGTAGACGGATGCTGAACACCAGTGGATGACTATGATTGTAGACTGATGCCGTACACAAGTCGATGTCTGTTGCTGGACGCCAGACGATGACTGTTGCTGGACACCAGTTGGTGACTGTTGCTGGACACAAGAGGATGACTGTGAGAGTTGACTGATGCTGGGCACAAGTTGATGAGTGTGATGGGAGACTCATGCTGGACGCCAGTAGATGAGTGTTGCTGGACATCAGTGGATGACTGCTGCTGAACAACAGCGAATTACTCTTGCTAGACACCAGTGGATGACTGTGATGGTAGACTTGCTGGACACCAGTGGACGACTGTGATGATAGACTGATGCTGGATACCAGTGGATGAATGTGATGGTAGACTGGTGCTGGATACCAGTGAATGACTGTGATGGTAGACTGAGCCTGGACACCAATGGATGACTGTTCCTTGACACCAGTGGGTGACAGTGATGGTAGGCTGTAGCTCAATTCCATTGGATGACTGATGCTGGACACCAGTGGATGACTGATGCTGGACACAAGTCGATGATTGTGATGGTAGACTGATGCTGGATACCAGTGGATGACTGTGATGGTAGACTGATGTTGGACACAAGTGGATGGCTATGATGGTAGACTGATGCTGGATACCAGTGGATGATTTTGATTTAGACTAATACTGGACATCAGTGGTTGATTGTGTTCGCAGACTGTTGCTGGACACTGGTGGATGACTCTGATGGTAGACTGTTGCTGGACACCAGTGGATGACTGAGATGGTAGACTGTTGCTTTACACAAGTGGATGACTGTCATATTGGAGTGATTCTGGATGCAAGTAGATGACTGTAATGGTAGACTGATGCCGGACACAAGTGGATGACTGTGATGGTAGACTGTTGTAGTACTCCAGTGGATGACTGATGCTGGACACCAGTGGATGACTGATGCTTGACACCAGTGGATGACAGATGCTGGACTCCAGAGGAGGACTAATGCTAAACACCAGTGTAGGACTATGGTGCTAGACTGTTGCTGGGCACCAGCGGATGACCGTGATGGTGGACTGTTGCTGGTCACCAGTTGATGATTGTGATGGTAGACCGTTTCTGTACACCAGTGGATGACTGTGATTATAGACTGATGCTGGATACAAGTGCATGACTGTGATGGTAGACTGATGCTGTATACCACTGGATAGCTGTGATGGCAGATTGTTGCTTAAAAGAAGTGATGACTGTGATGGTAGGCTGATGCTGGATACCAGTGGGTGACTTCGATGGTAGGATGATGCTGGATACCACTGGATGATTGTAGTGGTAGACTGATGCTGGACACCAGTGGATGACTTTGATTGAAGTGTGATGCTGGATACCAGTGATGACTGCGATGGTAGACTATTGCTGAACGCAAGTGAATGACTGTGATGGTATACTGTTGCTGGATTCCACTGGATGACCTTGATTGTAGGCTGATGCTGGATGCCAGTGGATGACTGTGATGGTAGGCTGTTGCTTGACACAAGTGGATGACTGTGATGGTAGACTGATGCTGGACACATGTGGATATTTGTGATGGTAGACTGTTGCTGGACACCAGTTGATGACTGTGATGGTAGACTGATGCTTAATTCCAGTTCATGACTGTTATGGTATACTGTTGCTAGACACCAGTGGATGAGTGTGACGGTAGACTGATCCTGAATACTAGTGGATGACTCTGATAGTAGAGTGATGCTGTACACCAGTGGACGACTCTGATGGTAGACTGATCCTGGATATCAGTGGATGACTGTGATGGTACACTGATGCTGGATATCAGTGGATGACTGTGATGGTAGACTGATGCTGGACACCAGGGGATGACTGTGATGGTAGACTGTTGCTGCACACCAGTGGATGACTGATACTGGACACCAGTGGATGACTGATGCTGGACACCAGTTGAGGGCTGATGCTGTACACCAGTGAATGACTGTGATCGTAGACTGATGCTGGACACCAGTGTATGATGGGTGATGGTAGATTGTTGCAAGACACCAGTGGATGACTGATGCTGGACACCAGTGGATGACTAATGCTGGACACCAGCGGTTGACTGATTGTAGACTGATGCTGTACACAAGTCAATGTCTGTTGCTGGACACCAGACGATGACTGGTGCTGGACACCAGTGGGTGACTGTTGCTGGACACAAGAGGATGACTCTGATGGTAGACTGATGCTGGACACCAGTTGATGAGTGTGATCGGAGACTCATGCTGGACACCAGTATATGAGTGTTGCTGGACACCAGTGGATGACTGCTGCTGAACAACAGCGAATTACTGTTGCTAGACACCAGTGGATGACTGTGATGGTAGACATGCTGGACACCAGTGGACGACTGTGATGATAGACGGATGCTGGATACCAGTGGATGAATGTGATGGTAGACTGGTGCTGGATACCAGTGGATGACTGTAATGGTAGACTGTTGCTGGACACGAGTGCATGACGGTGATTGTGGACTGTTGCTGGACACCAGCGGATGACTGTAACGGAAGACTGATGCTGGATACGAGTGGATGACTGCGATTTTAGACTGTTGCTTGTCACAAGTTGATGACTTTGATGGTAGACTGATGCTGGATACCAGTGGATGACTGTAATGGTAGACTGTTGCTGGACACGAGTGGATGATGGTGATTGTGGACTGTTGCTGGACACCAGCGGTTGACTGTAGTGGAAGACTGATGCTGGAAAGGAGTGGATAAGGACCCTGTTTTCCTGGGCACCCCCAGCCATCTCCTGCCAGACGCCTGAGTTCCATCTCTACCCTACCGACACTGCTGCCACCAGCACATCTCACTCCAGTACAACCTCCTGCAGTTCCTCTGCACATCAAGCTAAAGAGTGGACGGGCCACTCACCTCTGCTACCCCTCCTCCAACTCTACCCTCCCAACCTCTTCCATTTTTTCCAGCCCTCCCCATACCTCTTCCTTCCCAACCTCACCAACCCCCAGGTCAGAACCTCGAAACCTCGGAGTGGATAACTGTGATGGTAGACTGATTTTGGACACCAGTGGGTGAGTGTGATGGTAGACTGACGCTGGTCACTAGTGGATGGCTGTGATGGTAGACCGTTGCTGAACACAAGTTGATGACTCTGATGGTAGACTGTTGCTGGACACGAGTGGACGAGTGTGATTTTGGACTGTTGCTGGACATCAGCAGATGACTGTGATGAAAGACAGATGCTGGATACGAGTTGATGACTGTGATTGTAGACTGTTGCTTGTCACAAGTTGATGACTGTGATGGTAGACTGATGCTGGATAACAGTGGATGACTTTGATGGTAGACTGTTGCTTGACTCGAGTGGATGATGGTTTTTGTGGACTTGTGCTGGACACCAGCAGATGACTGTGATGGAAGACTGATGCTGGAAAGGAGTAAATAACTGTGATGGTAGACAGATCTTGGACACCAGTGGGTGAGTGTAATGGTAGACTGACGCTCGTCATAATGGATGACTGTTATGGTAGACTGTTGCTGGACACAAGTGGATGACTTTGTTGGCAGACTGTTGGTGAACAGCATTAGATGATTAATTTTGGGCACCAGTTTATGATTGTGCCGGTAGACTTATGCTGGACACAAGTGGATGACTGATGCTGGTCTTCAGTGGATGACTAATGATGGACACCACTGGATGACTGATGCTGAACACCAATGGATGGCTGATGCTGGACACCAGTCGATGACAGTGATGATAGAATGTTGCTGGACATCAGTGGATGAATAATGCTGGACAACAGTGGATGATTGTGATGGTAGATTGATGTTGGACACCATTGGATGAATGTGATTGCAGACTGACGCTGTACACCAGTGGATGACTGTGATGGTAGACTGTTGATGGACGTCAGTGGATGACAATGATGGTAGAATGTTGCTGGACACCTGTGGATGAAAAATGCTGGACACCAGTGGCTGACTGTGATGGTAGATTGATGTTGAATACCAGTGGATAACTGTGATGGCAGAGAGTTGCTTTACACCAGTTGATTACTGTTATGGTAGACTGTTGCTTTACAACAGTGTATGACTGTGATGGTAGACTGTTGCTGGACACCAGTGGATGACTGTGATAGTAGACTGATGCTGAATACCATTGGATAACTTTGATGGTAGACTGTTGCTTTTCACCAGTGGATTAGTGTCATGGTATACTGTTGCTGGACACAAGTGGATGACTGTAATGGTAGGCTGATGCTGGATACCAGTGGTTGACTGTAATGGTAGACTTGTGCTGGACACGATTGGATGACTGTGATTGTGGACTGTTGCTGAACACCAGCGGATGACTGTGAAGGGAGACTGATGTTTGACACCAGTGAGTGTGATGATAGAATGGTTCTGGCCAATAGTGGATGAATATGATGGTAGACTGAAGCTCTACACCAGTGGATGAATGTGATTGCAGACTGTTGCTGGACACCAGTGGATGACTCTGATGGTAGACCTTTGCTGTACGCCAGTGGATGACTGTGATGGTAGTTTGTTGTTGTACACCAGTGGATGACTGTGATGGTAAAATGCTCGTGAACACCAGTGGATGACTGATGGCACACTGATGCTGGACACCAGTGGGTGACCTTGATGGACGACTGTTGCTGGACTCCTGTGGATGACCGTGATGATAGACTGATGCTGGTGACCAGTGGATGACTGTGATGGTAGACTGTTGCTGAACACCAGTGGATGAGTGAGATGGTAGACTGATTCTGGATACCAGTCGATGACTGTGATGGAGGAGAGATGCTGGACACCAGTGGATAACTGATACTGTTCAACCGTGGATGACTGATGCTGGAAAAAAGTTGATTACTGATGCTGGACACCAGTGGATGACTGTGACGGTAGACTGATGCAGGACACCAGTGGGTGACTGTGATGGAAGACAGATTCCGGACACCAATTGATGACTGTTATGGTAGACTTATGCTGGACACTATTGGATGACTGTGATGGCAGACTGTTGCTGTACATCAGTGGATGACTAATGCTGGACACCAATGGATGATTGTGATGGTGTACTCATGCTATACACCAGTGAATGACTGTGATGGTAGAGTGATACTGGACAAAAATGGATGACTGTTATGGTAGACTGATGCTGGTCACCAGTGGATGACTGTGATGGTAGACTGATACTGGACAAAAGTGGATGACTGTTATGGTAGACTGTTGCTGGACACCTGTGGATGACTGTGATGGTAGACCGTTGCTGGACACCAGTGGATGACTCTAATAGTAGACTGATGATGGAAACCAGTGGATGACTGTGATGGTAGTGTGTTGTTGTGCACCAGTGGATGACTGTGATGGTAGTGTGTTGTTGTGCACCAGTGGATGACTGTGATGGTAGTGTGTTGTTGTGCACCAGTGGATGACTGTGATGGTAGTGTGTTGTTGTGCACCAGTGGATGACTGTGATGGTAGTGTGTTGTTGTACACCAGTGGATG
The DNA here is from genome assembly GCF_038502225.1 of Cherax quadricarinatus. NCBI lineage: Eukaryota > Metazoa > Arthropoda > Malacostraca > Decapoda > Parastacidae > Cherax > Cherax quadricarinatus. The sequence continues at coordinate 30,170,379 of NC_091338.1, forward strand.
ACTGTGATGGTAGTGTGTTGTTGTGCACCAGTGGATGACTGTGATGGTAGTGTGTTGTTGTGCACCAGTGGATGACTGTGATGGTAGTGTGTTGTTGTACACCAGTGGATGACTGTGATGGTAGTGTGTTGTTGTGCACCAGTGGATGACTGTGATGGTAGTGTGTTGTTGTACACCAGTGGATGACTGTGATGGTAGTGTGTTGTTGTGCACCAGTGGATGACTGTGATGGTAGTGTGTTGTTGTGCACCAGTGGATGACTGTGATGGTAGTGTGTTGTTGTGCACCAGTGGATGACTGTGATGGTAGTGTGTTGTTGTGCACCAGTGGATGACTGTGATGGTAGTGTGTTGTTGTGCACCAGTGGATGACTGTGATGGTAGTGTGTTGTTGTGCACCAGTGGATGACTGTGATGGTAGTGTGTTGTTGTGCACCAGTGGATGACTGTGATGGTAGTGTGTTGTTGTGCACCAGTGGATGACTGTAATGAAAGACTCTTGCTGGACACCATTGGATGGCTGATGGTGGACACCAGTGGATGAGTGTGATGGTAGATTTATACTAGACACTAATGGATTACTGATGCTCGACATCAGTGGATGACTGATGATGGTCACTAGTGGATGACTGATGTTGGACACCATGTGATAACTGATGCTGGATACCATTTAATGCCAAATGCTGGACACAAAAGGATGACTCATGCTGGTCACCAGTGGATGACTCATGCTGCACCCGTGAACGACTGAGATGATAGACTGATGTTGAGTACCAGTGGTTGACTATGATGGTAAACTGTTGCTCGTCACCAGTGGATGACTGTGATGCCACAGTGATGCTGCATACCACTGGATGACTTCGATGGTAGACTGTGGCTAGACACCAGTCGATGACTGTGACGGTAGGCTGATGCTGAATAACAGTGGATGACTGTGATGGTAGACTAATGCCGGACACCAGTGGATGACTGTGATCGAAGACTGATACCGGATACCAGTGGAATACTGTGGTGTTATACTCTTGCTCGACACAAGTGGATGTCTGTGTTGGTAGACTGATGCTAAATAGGAGTGGATGGTTATGAGGGTAGACTGTTGCTGGACACAAATGGATGACTGCAATGGTAGACTGATGCTGGATAAAGGAGGATGACTGTGATGGTAGACTGATGCCGGATACCAGTGGATCACTGTAATGGCAGACTGATGCTGGATTGCTGTGGATGACTATGATGGTAGACTCTTGCTGGACACAAACGGATGACTGTGATGGTACACTTTTGCTGGACACCAGTGGATGAATGTGATGGTAGACTGTTGCTTCACTCTAGTGAATGACTGAGATGGTAGACTGATGCTGGAAACCAGTGTATGACTGTGAAGGTAGACTGTTACTGGACAACAGTGAATGAAAGTGATGGTAGATTGATGCTGGATGCCAGTGGATGACTGCGATGGTAGACTATTGCTGGTAACCAGCGGAAGACTGTGATGGTAGACTGTTGCTGGACACCAGTGGATGACTGTGATGGTAGACTGATGCTGGATACCAGTGGATGACTGTGATGGAAGACTGATGGTGGTCACGAGTGGATGACTGTGATGTTAGACTGATATGAATGTGATGGTAGACTGAAGCTGGACATCAGTGGATGACTCTGATGGTAGACCTTCGCTGAACACCGGTGAATGAGTGTGATGGTAGAGTGTTGCTGTACACAAGTGGATGACTGTGATGGTAAACTGTTGGTGGACACCAGTGGGTGACTTTGATGGAAGACTGTAGCTGGGCTCCTGTGGATGACCGTGATGGTAGACTGTTGCTAGTCACCAGTGGATGACTGTGATGGTAGAATGTGAAGGCTTACTCAGCCCTGTAACAACTTCAGACAGTATTACCAAGGCTGGCTCCTCCTCAGGAAAATTAATGTATAGAAAAAGAATAAAAACTGACAAACATAAACACTTTATTATTTAGAAAATATAAAATATAAAACACTTAAATATGAAGTATTAATCCTACATTAAAGAAAATGAAAAATGAAAAATATAAATGATAACTGAATTCAATGCTAATATAAATGTATATAAAACGTGGGTGTCTGGTGTTGGTGACACCGCGTGTTGTTGAAATCGTAGGCGTTGCTGATGATGGGGGGGGGAGGTCGCAGGTGTTGATGACAACCCACCGGCTCGTTCTTCACAGATTTTCTAGCTTTCAATAATCCTTCCAGTTGACAGGAAAGCAGGTTTTCTCCACTGCAATGATGAGGGGTTACATCCTGCTACTTGCATACACAAACAGGTAAGTGGATCAAAATTTGGGACATCACAGAACGTTAGTCCGTCTCCTTCAATTCTACTCGTTGATTGGCAGGTGACCTCTCTCTGTCATCCAAGCTGGAAAGATAGACTGGTTACCCACTGCTTAAGAAATCACTCTCCATGATAAGTACAATACCTAAAAGACGTGGTGATTATTACAACAGTCAACTTAGAGCAAGACTGAGAGCACTAAGTTTATTATTGGTCAAAAGTGAAGCTTTCAACCAATAAATCCACTAGAATACAAGGCAGGCATGTACTTACAGTAGTGCTGGGAGCTGTGAGTCTAGTGATTACTGTTTGGACCAGAGCCCCACACGTCACCTTTCGGGGGGGTGGGAAGGAGGGGAAGGGATAGCGGGAGCTAGACTGACCCTACCTTAACAAGAAGCCGGCAATCAAACTATCACTTTTGGGGTGGGGGGAAAAATGGCGGGAATAGCGTGAGCTAGACTTAATAAGTAGCCGGCAAGCAAACTATCACTTTCGGGGAGGGGGAAAAAGGGGGGGGGGGATAGCAGGAGCTGGACTTACCCTACCTTAACAAGTAGCCGGAAATGAAACTATTGTTACTATATCGCTACTCCTATCTATTGAACTTTTCCCTCTCACTGAACACCAGTGGATGAGTGGGACGGTAGACTGATATGCAACCCTTTTAACCGACCCCAAATGTCTTCCCACTTGTACATCGGGAACGACCCTTCCACAGCCACTTCCTCCCTAGGCCATAGCTTCCTCTCCATGGACCCTACCCGCATGTTCTTCGGACCTCTGACGAGCATTAATACACGCAACAACTCCTGACAATCGCGCAAATCCCGTCCCCTCCACCATCTTCGAATATCTTCCTGCAGAATCCTCAACCCTCCATCCCCCTCCTCACACACCCGTAGGAACCCATGCTTCGCATATACGCTCTTCAACCTTCATTCCAAGTGAATTAGCCCCCAGCCCTTCCTTGGCCACCGGAAGTGTTACAACCCCCTTCTTAACCAATCGCATCCTGAACCCCAAATAAAATGGAAAACCCTACTCAGCAATCTCTGAACATCCTCATACACCAAAGCATACAATGGTGCCACATGCCATATTTTACTAAATAGAAGCACATTGACCACAATGACCCTCTGGTGTAGCATAAGATGTGTCGGCCGCAACCCTGTCAATCTTTCCAGCACTATCTACTACACCCTTTAATTAACCTTCCTCGCCATCCGTGCATCGCCCATATACACCACACCACAAATCTTCAACCAATCCACAACACACCACCTCACCCTCACCCTCCCACCTATTCCATGCCTCTAATCTCATGATCTTTGATTCCACATTCACTGCCATACCTGTTGCTTCCCCCAAAAACATCCACGACCCTCCCCAGACCCTCCAATCTCTCCTTCCCACTCACTAGGACAATCGTGTAATCGACCTAACCTATGATACCAGGTCTCCTACCACTTAGATCATCCCTTACCCCCTCCCGTATGTACAAGAATGGTATACAATACCGACAAGATGAAATAAAGACACATGTGCAACATCTGGGTAGCTTTATTGTAGACGTTTCGCCATCCAGTGGCTTTATCAATACAAATTCCAGGGCATAACCTGAAGATAGTAGAACTATGTACAGAAGATTGAGTTAATCAGTCCCTCAACCTTGGAGTAGGTGCGAAGAGCACCATAGTTGTGGAGTAGGTGCTCTTTGCACCTACTCCAAGGTTGAGGGATTAATTACCTCAACTTCTGAACATAGTTCTACTGACTTCAAGTTATGTCCTGGAATTTGTATTGATAAAGCCACTGGATGGCGAAACGTCTACAATAAAGTTGCCCAGATGTTGCACATGTGTCTTAATTTCACCTCTCCCGTATGCACCGCTCCACTGCCCTGTAAAAAGGATTCTGTAAACATGCAAATTCGGTATGCTCTTAGGAAAAACCCGATTATGATGCCTCTTTTGGTCTTAGTATCTTGACTGAGATAGAAGTGTGTGAGATCATTTTTATTGGTAGGTTTCCGATAAACTTGAAATCTTAGGCTGTTGTCTACTTTGTGAATGAGGATGTCGAGGAAAGGTAGCTTGTCATTGGACTCTTCTTCTAGTGTAAACTGGGTCGCCGGTTCAACAACATAGCACAAGCACAACACATAGACAATATCAACTTCATTATGTTTATTAGTGACTATATGACCAAAGTGCTTTAGCTATATACTTGTCCAAACCTCCCACCACTAGAGAAATCAGTATTAGAACTCACCACATAATACAGGATATAAATAACCACTATTTAAACCTAAAAGATGAATGATCACGTTGACCCTGATCTAAACCTCTATGATCTAACAATCAATCAAAACTTATTGGAAAGTAACTGCCTTTACTACACAGCATCACAAGCCAACACTATCCTGAACACTGCTCAAAGTCTATCAGTTCCTCATCAGGTCCTTAAGCAAACACTATGATGACCTCCTGGCACTCCTTGAGTCACTAAAAACACCCTTCTCCTGCATTATTCTTACTGAGACCTGGCTTAAGCAGGACACAATTGATATCTACCCACTACCAGGATACACAGCAATTCACAACTGCAGACCATACCAAGTTGGGGGTGGTACTGCAATCTATTACACTAACCAACTATCTTGTATTAGCACCAATTGCTTTAGTGATGAATATGGGGAATACATTTTTGCTAAGTTTACTGTAAAAAACCTCAAGACGCCTATAACAATCGGTGCCATTTACCGGATACCCAACACAAACATCCCAAAGTTCAGTGAGAATCTAAAGGCACTAATAACAGACAAATGAACAAGCACCATCTTCTCTTAGCTGGAGACTTCAATATCAACCTTGGCCTACCAGATGATCAGACAGTAACTGATTTCATCAACAATATGAACAACACACTTTCCATACGAACAATAACTGAACAAACCAGGCTGACGGAGACAAGTGCAACCACAATAGACCACATATGGACCAATATACTAGCCTCCCTTAAATCAGGGATAATCACAGACAGCACTACTGACCACTACCCAACCTTCCTCTTAACAAATATTAGTAAGCCACCATTCGAATACAACAAAGTTTCATTTAGACTCCATGACGAGGCCTCAGTAAGGAATTTCACAGCAGACCTAGAGACTGTTGACTGGCCTACAGAATTCTCCAATGCCAATGGTATTGACGATTGGACAGACATTTTTCTTAACAAAATATTTAGACTATACAACAAACATTGTCCTAAAAAAATGAAACAGATCACGAATAAACGGCTTGGTTGCCCATGGCTAACCAGCACCATTCTGAAATCCATTGATAAGAAACACAAATATGAAAAGCAATATAGACAGGGCTTAATACACAAAGATATTCTTAAACACTATTCATCAGTTCTCACCAAAGTATTAAAGAAAGCCAAACAACTGTACTACTCCAGCAGATTCACTGACACAAGAGGAGATATAAAAAAGACCTGGAAAACACTTTCCCAGATTCTGGGGACCCACAAACTGAAAAAAAACAAGAATATTATCCTAACTAAACCTCATGAAACACCACTGCATCCCACTTACACAGCTAACAAGATAAACGACTTCTTCTCAAACATAGGATCTAATCTCGCCAGTAAAATCCCACGTACTAATGCCCGTGCCGAGGACTACCTAGATGGGAATTTTGCAAATTCCTTCTATCTTGTACCAACTGAGCCCACGGAAGTCACCACGATCATAAAGTCACTTAAAAATAACTCGGGGAATCTGTCTCACGTCCCACCATCATTGTTCAAGCGTGCGGCCCATGTCCCTTCGCATGCTATTACATTACTTTTCAACAAGTCACTAGAAACTAGCACCTTCCCGACACTACTCAACTATAGGCCAATATCAAACTTACCATTGCTATCCAAAATCTTCGAAAAACTCGTGCACAGGAGACTATATTCATTTATAACGTCACAAAACATACTCAACCCCTGCCAATTTGGAATCAGGAAAAATAAAAGCACTAATTATGCAATTATAAAAATGCCAGACCTGCTTTACACAGCATTGGAAAATAAGGAATATCCGCTAGGAATTTTTATTGACCTAAGAAAAGCGTTTGACACAGTTGACCACGGCATCCTACTCCACAAACTTGACCACTATGGTATAAGAGGCCATGCACTTGCATATTTCAAATCCTACCTTTCTGATAGGTATCAGTATGTCACCATTAAAGACACAGCCTCATCAATACGGCCTCTTGTTACTGGAGTTCTGCAGGGACGTGTCCTTGGACCCCTGCTCTTCCTCATTTACAGCAATGATCTTCCTAACATATCCCAACACCTGAAACCCATTCACTTTGCTGACGACACGACTTATGTTATCTCCCATCCTAATCTTGCCACCCTCAACACCATTGTTAACGAGGAGCTGCTCAAAATATCGACTTGGATAACAGCCAATAAACTTACACTTAACACTGACAAAACCTACTATATTATGTTTGGTAGCAGAGCAGGTGTTGCGCAACTTAACATTATTAAGATCGACAACTCTCTAATTGCCAGGCATAATGAGGGCAAATTCCTTGGCCTATACCTCGACAACAACTTAAATTTCAGCACCCATATCCAACACATAAAAAAACGTATCCAAAACGGTGGGGATCCTCTCCAATATACGATACTACGTACCGCAAACTGCCCTTCTCACACTATACCATTCACTTATATATCCATACCTCACCTATGCTATCTGTGCTTGGGGTTCAACTGCAGCAACACACCTAAAGCCAATAATAACCCAACAAAAAGCCACAGTAAGAATAATCACTAAATCCCATCCCTGGCAACACACTCCCCCACTCTTCATAGATCTAAACTTACTCCCTGTTCAGAACATCCACACTTACTACTGTGCAGTCTACACCTACAGGACCTTAAATTCCAATATTAACCTTGACCTAAAATGCTTTCTTGATAGTTGTGACAAGATCCACAGGCATAACACCAGACACAAACATCTCTATGACATTCCCCGTGTCCAACTAAACCTTTACAAAAATTCAATGTATTTCAAAGGATCTAAAATCTGGAACACCCTACCTGAAAACTCTAGAACTGCAGACACACTCATCACTTTCAAAACAACAGTTAGAAAACATCTTATCTCTCTGATACACCCCGACAACTAAGTACATGATAACCACCTGGTGGTTCACAATTACACTCACTCACCCACTGATTATAAACCCAGAAATACTAACCTTAATCTTAAAATAATGAATCCTAACTAGTCATATTTGCCTATGATGCTACAATATAGACACCTTGTGTTGTGCCAAAACAAAAGCATTCACATTGCTAAACTCACAAATTATAATGTAGTCACCTAGACTTAATACCATAATCTGTAAGGATTTAATGTTTCAGTAGTGAGAATGTAGCCACTGAGAGGTCATGTCCTTCTCAAATCAACAGTTCTCACTTGAAAAAGTTGTCCAAGGTGTTTTGTCTTCTGTACCAAGATGCCATTGTGTTGCAGTGTCTGACAGAGTGATTATCAAATGGTATACAATACCGACAGGTTGGTAGATAAGACACATAGGCAACATTTAGGTAACTTTATTTCGAAACGTTTCGCCTACACAGTAGTTGCCTAAATGTTGCCTATGTGCCTTATCTACCAACCTCTCGGTATTGTATACCATTTGATAATCACTCTGTCAGACACTGCAACACAATGGCTTCTTGGTATAGGAGAGAAAACACCTTGGACAACTTTTTCAAGTGAGAACTGTTTGATCTGAGATGGACATGACCTCTCAGTGGCTACATTCTCACTACTACTACTCTGCACCTCTCCTTCCGACAGTATTTAAGTCTCACACTGTCGCTTGATCTTCAGTTAGTTCCAGACTTTGGAACAGAACTTCTCCAGGCTGAGGGACTGACAACCTCAAATCTACGACTTCAAGGGTGATGGACTGATTACATCGTCTTCACATCTCTACTGCTCCCGCCTACTTTCTGTACTCGACTGAAGAAGCCTACTGTGTAGGCGAAACGTTTCGAAATAAAGTTGCCTAAATGTTGCCTATATGTCTTATCTACCAACCTGTCGGTATTGTATACCATTTGATAACAGGAGGATTACTACGAATCCTCTTGTTCTCCTCTGTTAATCGCAGTATCTCCAGCTTAGCAACCCTAAGCTCTTCTTTCAGCCGCTGGTAAAGTTGCTCAAGAGAGGGCATCCTGGTTCAGATTTACAGAGAGCACGCAAACAGGTCTTCACAGAGCTAAGTACACGTCACCACTCAAGCTAAGTACACGTCACCACTCAAGCTAAGTACACGTCACCACTCAAGCTAAGTACACGTCACCACTGAGAAGATCTGTTTCAGTGTTCCTCCTCTGTAGTATTAGCAGCAGCGACTCTGTGATGGCAGGGTTTATTGGTCTGTGGAGGATTTAAGTTAATATTTCAGAGATGATAAAGCTGCCTTTATTTTGCTTTATTTTGCGAAAATAAGGTTCTCTGATCACTAGTCGGGCGTCGTTGAATTTCATGAGGTGATTGGTGGAATTCCAGTGTTGTACGCAAGCGTTGTTCAGCTGTCATTCCTACATGCATTAATGTGTTCATTGACACGTGTTTCAAGGTTTCTTGCTAATTCACCTACAAATATTCTGTCGCAACATTCACATGGCCTCCACATGGTGGTTCGATTTTGTGCTGGTTAGGTCCCTTATGGAAGTGCTGGATGCGATGGCGACTGTAGTGTTCGGTTTGTGCGAGTACCTTGGGAACGTTCAGTGCAACCTGGATGTTAGGAAGAATTATAACTTTGTTTGGAGTGGTGTTGGTGCGTGGAGAATTAATGATCTGAAAAGCTCTTTTCTTGCAGTCTTTGATGAAAATTAAGGAAATTGTAGATCAATGAAGGTTTGGTGTATGTAAGTACATTCCTCGTCAAGAAACTCAGGTCTACCATTTCGGTATGCTCTTGGGAAGAATCCGATGATGATGTCTCTTTTGGTCTGAGTATCTTGACTGGAATAGAAGTATGTGAGATCATTTTTGTTAGTAGGTTTACAACAAACTTGAAATCTTGGGTGATTATCTACTTTGTGAATGAGGAGGTTTAGGAAGGGTAACTTGTCATTGCACTCTTCTTCTAGTGTCCTATTACCTAACATATTGTCGGTAATTATTCCAAATATAATGTAGATATTAATTATTCAGAATGCGAAAAAGACTTAGGAGTTATGGTAAGCAACACCTTGCAACCTGAAACCAAGATAGCAAAGCATAAGCGTACATAATACGGCATGTATATTACAGGGATTTATATCATACAGCTGTACACTGGTTAAATTACCAACAATATGTTAAGTAAAAGAACACATATAAAGGTCACAAGCGTCATACTGTTAAAAACATTGACACAAAGGGTACATTCAGGCTTTAGTGTGAGATGTAAGGAACAATACAATCGTTGTAGTAATACTAGAAGTAGTAGTAGTTGTAATACTTGTGGTAGTATTGGTAGTAGAAATACTTGTGGTAGCATTAGTAGTAGCATTACTAATAGTAGTAGTAGTAGAAGTAGTAGTAGTAGTAGTAGTAGTTGTAGTAGTAGTAGTAGTTCTTGTTGTTGTAGTAGTAGTAGTAGTAGTAGTAGTAGTAGTTCTTGTTGTTGCAGTAGTAGTAGTAGTAGTAGTAGTAGTAGAAGTAGTAGTAGTAGTAGTAGTAGTAGTAGTAGTAGTAGTAGTAGTAGTAGTTGTAGTAGTAGTAGTAGTAGTAGTAGTAGTAGTAGTAGTAGTTCTTGTTGTTGTAGTAGTAGTAGTAGTAGTAGTAGTAGTAGTAGTAGTTCTTGTTGTTGCAGTAGTAGTAGTAGTAGTAGAAGTAGTAGTAGTAGTAGTAGTAGTAGTAGTAGTAGTAGTAGTTGTAGTAGTAGTAGTAGAAGCAGTAGTAGTAGCAGTAATAGTAGTAGTAGTATCAGCTGGAGCACATTCTCAGCACAGTCATCAGAGCCAAACTTCAACAGAAGATTAAACTCAATATCTTCAGTACCTTTGCACTAACAGTCGAAGAAAGGAAATGGGACGGGAATCCCTGATAAACAACCTATCGTCACGCACCTTAACTGACTACGAGAAACAAGCGCTGAGTCTGGGTCTCAAATTTACCACTAACAAACGCAAACCAATCAACTGGACTTAGTCACCAGAAACCACAGACACAGTGACAGTAAATTCCAGAAGGGTTATATACAGGACATTCTCACTGCATCTTTATGTGAGACTTCTACTAATCTTCCTAGACGATATATCACTGTCCTTAAGAACCTCGCCAGTGACCCAAATATTATCATTACCACCACCGACAAAAGAGGTGGAGTCGTCATACCCAACACCAGTGACTATAACACCAAAATGATGGACCTTTTGAACGATCAGTCTACATACAAACCCATCAGCACACCACAGTGGGAGAAACTCACTGAGGACTTCCTATACAACACCAGACATATACTTAGACGCGCTAGTGAAAGGAAGAAACTTCTGCACTTGATTCCCAGCAACCCTAAACCAGAACACATGTATGGATTTCATTCGTCTCTCGACCTCTGGGTAGAGAGGACGCTTCTTGAGTCTCCCTACACGCCACCTGGTGCAAACTGCTGGACTTAAGCACCAAGATGGTGGATCGTATGAGCCGGAGAGTAAATACTGTCTGTATAGAATTGGTTCGAGGAACATAAGCAGTGCATCAATGCATGTACTGTTACCAGGCATCATCAGGGACGTCTACAGGATACCGAACGATGAATTGTACGGTGTGGCCCTTAATGGAATGACAAGGGCTTTTATGAAGTTTACAAGAGCCGGCTTTTACACCAGTTTTGTGGATGAATTTCCAGAAAGGCGGATGAGTGTGAATTCAACAGTGGAGGTGTGTCTACATGATGTCTCGAAGTATTACACATGGGTCAAGGTACGTAATGTACCCTTTGAGGCAACGTCGTATGGAATTCAGGAAGCCTTCAGCAGTTATGGAACTGTTCATACGGCTAGTATGGGGGTGTGGAGGGACGACCCATATGCAGGGCTGCCCGAGGGATCCTACACCCTGAAGATGTCATTGAGGCTGCCAATACCCTCGTATGTTACGCTAACAGGCTAAAGGACCCAGGTATTCGCCCACTATGCAGGGCGGAGGAAAACGTGCCGATTATGTGATTCTTATGAGCATATGGTGGCGCAGTGTACCCGAAGGCAAGCCCCTAGGACTCGCATGAGGTAGATATGTGTGTGAGAGAGAGCTCACGCAAACGAACTGCAGGAATCTTGGACATGGACGATGTTTTAACACCAGGGCAGAGGAGTGGGAAGAAGTCATGGGTAGCTGTGGAGGAGAAGGCAAGCAGGGGAGGGGGTGTACCGGAAAAGCTCGGTGGGGGAGGGCAAGGGGGGGTTGGTGGACAGGTTAGGAAGAATGATAAAAATGGTACGGGTAACATGAAAGGTGCATTGAGTAAGCCACAACCGCATAGGGATAAACCGCCTTTCCTGGGAAGCTCAAGTGTGTCACAGTAAATGTAAATGGTCTTAAATCTGAGGTCAAAAGGGTTTGGTTAGAATGGTTTTTAAGGTTTGATGTAGATGTATGCTTTTTGCAGGAGCATAACCATAGGTTAGGGTGTGAATTCCATTTGTGGGGTTATAACCTATTTGTCAGTAATGCTTTGCAATTGAAATAAGGGGTGGCAGTGGCGGTAAAGGAGACCAGCCCATTGTGCATCATGGGTTGGGAGGAGGGGGGAGGGTTGTAAGGGTAGATGGGTACTGGGGGGTGGGGAGAGAATGTTTCATTGGTGTTTACATGCTGACAAGCAACAATGTTAGGGTGAAAGTCGATTTTGTCCGGGATGTTTTGATGTTTTATTTGCGGGGTTTACCTTCCATAACAGTGCTTGGGGGTGATTGGAACTGTATGATTAGGTATGGGGATGTCTCACCGAGGGGGGCGGGATGTGTATCGGGTGCTCTAAGGGACGTGATAAGGGATGTAGGAGTTGTAGATGTTGTGGGGAGGGGGGGGGAGGGGGTAGAGCACACGTTCATTCGTGGGGGTTATGAGGCGAGGTTAGATAGGACATATGTAATGCAGGGGATAGGTGTGGAGAGGGTGAGGACTTTCGATGTCGGTTTTTCGGATCACAGGCGGTTATTGCTGATCTAAGGGAGGATGGCATAGTATGCATATACGCTGGGTATTGGAAGTTGAATGTGAGGCTCCTGCAGGACGGGGATGAAGGCTCTTCCTTCAGGGACTGGTGGAAATATTTCTGGAATTGTAGGGATGGTGAGATGGATTTGCTTGACTGGTAGGAGATAAGGGCTAAGGTAGGAATTGCAGAGTTTTTCAAAGTACGTGGCAAGGAACAGGCACGGTGGTGGTTTGGTTTGCAAACCTACCTGGAGGGACAACTGAATGTTGTTTACGATGGGAGGGGCAGGGAAGGTATGAGAGGGGATGTGGATGGTCTAAGGAGTCGGATTGTGGAGTTACATCATGAAAGGTTTAATGCAATTAGAGTTAGGGCAGGGTTGAAGGAGGTGTTAAAGGGTGATAGACCATGAGGTTACTTCCTGAGAAAATTTAGGGAAAGGCAGATGGTGACTACCATAGCGCATCTTGTGGTTGTTTCTGAAGGGGGAGGTTATGTGGAGGGACAAGCCCTTATCGATACGGACAGCATCAGTGTTTATGCAGATTATTGGTTTAGGGAGAAATGGAGGAGGAGAAGGGTAGATGTCAGTGAGGTGGTTTTTGGGGACATGCGGTATAATATAGTTTTAGGACAACAGGAAAAGGAAATGTTGGAGGGTAGTATTAGTGAGGGGGAGGTGGAGGAGGTGGTTTACAGGATGAGCCAGGGTAAGACGCAGGGCATTGATGGCATACCGAATGATTTTTACAGAACTCATTGGGGGTGTATTAGGCATGGTTTAGTGGGGGGTCTTGAATTATATGTGGAGCAGTGGGAGGATGGGGAAGGCTCAGAAAAGGTTTGTAGATGAATGGTTTATAAGCTCCTTCTCAGCACGTATGCCGTATTCTATTCAAGATTGATGGACTGACCACATCGACTCAAGGTTGAGGGACTGATTACCTCATTCTCCTCCTGTTCTTCAAGATTCTCCTTTGTATGGACTGATGAAGCCACTGTGTGGCGAAACGTTTCCTCAATAAAGATACCCAAGAGTTGCACATGTGTCTAATTTACCAACATGTCGGTTCTCTGAACCATTCATCTACAAACTTGTTGGATGTAAATGGGGTGCCAGGGGATGTAGGAAGGGCTTTAATGTATGTCATGACGGATTATTTGTATGTATCTTGGGGGATGAGGGAGGTAAGGGGAGAGTTGAGAATACAAGCGTTAGCGGCAAGATTTTATAGAACGATGTGTAGGAATAGACAAGTCTATGGGGGAGGTGGGCATCCAGCTTCTCGGAGGGTTACCGGAATATCGCTGTGGGTCGCCTCCTTCTTGTGAATCCAGGGGGAGGGCAAAGGGTTGGTCTCCTGCCGAGGGATGTATGAGGGTAAGGTGTTTTGGGCTACGTTGTTGTGTGGATGGTGGGTGGGGAATGAATGATGTGGGGGAAGAAGATGTGTGATAAACTGGTTTAACCTATAGTTATGTTCCCTGTATATAGGATAACCTTTCTAACCATGATAACTAAACCTTGGGATCTCGAGTTAGGCACAGTACTGTGTTCATTTTATACCCATCTTAACTTTTATTGCTGTTCAACGAAATTGATTGTGGGGTGCTGTGACCCTGCACATTTGCATATTTGCATTGTTGTAAAATTAGTGGTTTAGGTATGAAGTTTAGTGGTATGGTTTAACACCTGGAACAAATTACCTGTTCCCTTTTACACACAGGCGAATGGTGTGTTAATTTGTTAAGGTGTTTATGTTTTTTGGGGCACGCGTTTTTTATATTTAATAATAGTATTATAAGTAATCTATGCAAAACATATTATTGTGGCACTCACTTACATGAGGAACAATGCTGGTGGGGGTGTTGGTAGGGCATGTTAGGGCTTTCTATATATATATATATATATATATATATATATATATATATATATATATATATATATATATATATATATATATATATATATATATATATATATATATATATATAAAGCCCTAACACTGTTAGGATTATGTGCCTATTGAAGGTGAGAGTGGTTATGTAACATCAGGGTCTGGGTATAACATATTGTGCAGGTAGATATTGAGTGGAGTAAACCGTTACTAAACTTGATTGTTCTAAGCTGCTGTAATTTTATGGTTGTCCGTGCATCATAAGTATGCATCTCCTTTTTTAAAGTTTATACATATATATTATTGTACTAGTTTATGTATTCTTGTTGCAACAAGCTTGCAATGATACCAAGTTTATTATTATTAAAGATTCGCCGGTATTCTCCCAGCCCGGGTCTTTTCCAAGTGGTGGCCCGGCCTTGGCTCCCTCTTTAGGGAGTGTCTGAGACCTAAGTCTCCCATGGGAGGAGGCACAAGTACCTCCTCATCTTTGGGACCAACTGTCCCCAGGCCTAGCCACAAGCTAGGCCTCTCTGGTCTGTCATCCCCGCCGCAAGGGGGCTAATGGGAAAGACAGTCTTGTGAGCTGTAAGCTCGGGCTCAGGCACCTACCCTACCCTAGAAGGGTTAGGCATGGTGTCCATGATAATACCAAGTTATGTATATGTTGTGTTTTGAAAATAGAGGGGATTGATTAGTATAGGTGGGGGATGATTATGACACTTTAGGGTAGTAGTGTCTAGGACACTTTTGTGGAAGATTTACTTGGGTTTATATTTTAATAAACCTAATGAACTTATCTCTGTAAATAAATCATATTAGAAAATAGCATTTATAATTATGTATGTTATGCGCTTCTGTATGTTACAGCTGTAAGTGCAACACATGTAGATATTTTCAATTTTCGGGTTATGGATATTGATGACATTACTGATATTGTATAGCAGCTGCAGTCAGGCGCTGGACGACTAGCAATGAACTTGATGTTTTATGTTTCCTTGTGGCCTTAAGTTGTATAGTTAACTTGACTCACGAAATCGTAATGACACGATTGCAAACAAACCATACCCCGGGCTGGAGTTCTGAGACTCTCTGACCGCGGGTTCAATCCCGGCCGGGGTATGGTTTGTTTGCAATCGTGTCATTACGATTTCGTGAGTCATGTTTACGGCAGTGAAGGGACTTGAGCTAGAGTTCCTCACGGCCACGCTAGCTGGAGATTCGTCTGTGAAAACTTGCATTTGTGGTCACAGTGGTGCCTGTGCTAACCTTCCTATGGTGTAGAAATATACCTAGTTGGACGAATCTTATTGTGGCTAGCTGGTCTAGTGGCTAACGCGACGGTCTGGAGTTTTGAGACTCTCTGACCGCCGGTTCAATCCCGGCCGGGGTATGGTTGTATAGTTAAGTTCTCCAGGGTAGAGTCCAGTTCACTTTAGGAGTGGATAAGGAGCTTGAGTTTTACCCCTTATATGACATGATTGTAATACATGATGTATATAATTATATGAGGATTGTATGTGTAATGTTCTTTTAAATAAAAAAAAAATACTTAGACGCACTAGTGAAAGGAAGAAACTTCTGCACTTGATTCCCAGCAACCCTAAACCAGAACACATGTATGGTTTACCTAAGACACATAAACATAATATTCCTCTCAGACCAATCACATCACTTATAGACAGTGCACATCACAAATTAGCCGGAGCTCTTTCATTCCTCCTGGGGACCATTAGGCCCGCTCATGCATTCAGGCTACCTTCTCAACAGCATCAGAAACCTTTCCATCTGAAACAAGAAATTAAGTAGCTTGGACGTAAATTCCCTCTTCATTAAATTACTCACCACACAAGCCATTGACGTTCTACGATGTAAAGTCAGTTAGGACCTTAATCTTCCTCTACCTCCCGGAGATTTCGTTGACTTGATTAAACTCTGTATTAACTTCAACTGCTATTCTTTCAACAACAAGCTCTACAAACAAATATTTGTATGGGAATTGGGTCCCCCACCAGCGCCGTCTTAGCCAGCTTGTATATGGAGTGTAGATGAATGGTTCAGAGAACCGACAAGTTGATAAATTAGACTCATGTGCAACACTTGGGTATCTTTATTGAGGATACGTTTCTCCATGCAGTGGCTTCGTCAGTCCATACAAAGGAGAATGTTGAAGAACAGTAGGAGTTTGAGGTAATCAGTCCCTCAGCTTGAGACAATGTAATCAGTCCATCAATCTTTTGAAGGATATAGCATATGTGCAAAGAAGTGGCTTGTGTACTGTAGACAGGAGAGGTGCAGCAGTCGTATGTGGTTTCACATACGACGAATGTGGGCATGATCTACTTCCACATTGGACATATGTGATACCACCTACGACTGCTGTACCTCTCCTGCCTGCAATATATAAACCACTTCTTTGCACATATGCTGTATTCTTTTCAAGATTGATGGACTGATTGCATCAGCTCAAGGCTGAGGGATTGATTACCTCAAAATCCCGTTGTTCTTCACCATTCTCCTTTGTATGGACTGATGAAGCCACTGTGTAGCGAAACGTTTCCTCAATAAAGATACCCAAGTGTTGCACATGTGACTAATTTATCAATTTGTATATGGAGAGCCTGGAAGCTGAATACTCCACCAGCATCATCACCACTAGCGTCGCTTGGTTACGTTATGTGGACGACGTCCTCATAATAACTTCCAAACATTATGATGTACGGAATCTTCAGTAAAATCTCAACACAGATGAACTGGCTATTCAGTTTACATTAGAAAAACAATCCAGTGTCAAGCTACCTTTACTAGATGTCCTCATTCACAAAGTACATAGCAGTCCAAGATTTCAAGTTTACTGTAACCCTACCAACAAAAATGGCATCAAGTAGTGAAGATTTCTTCTGTATGGCTTCACAAAGGATGCCGCCTTTTCGCAACTAGGTGTGAAAAATCACACCTTTGATAATGAGCCTGACCTCACACCCGCCCTCGACCGCCACCCCCTCCCCCCCGCTCCCCCTCGACCCTCGCCCCCACTCGACCCTCACCCCCTCGACCCTCCCTCCCTCGCTCCCTCTGGAATCTCACCCGCAGCTCCCCCTCGAACCTCGCCCCCTCGACCCCCCTGCTCCCCCACCCCTGCCGCACCTTCTGCAGCGTCGTCCGGATCGCCCCCGCCCCCAGAATTTTTTCCGATTTTATTTTCGAATTTTTTTTGAATTTCATTTTCTTGTGCCCCCCACTTCCTTGGATCAACTTTTTCTCGACATCAATAATACAAAGATTTGAGCTACCCTCCATCTCCCCCCAAAATTTCCATTTTCTTGTGCTCCCCATCTTCTTGGATCAAGATCATCTTCCCCCACACCATCACCCTCTATACCCAAATATCCCTGCTCCATCTCCTCGGATCAAGACCTCCTTCACTTTCACACCACCTTCTTAACCCAATATTCCTGCTCCACTTCCTTGGATCAACTTTTTCTTGATATCAATAGTAAAAAGATTTGAGCTACTCTCCACTTCCTTGGATCAAATTTTTGTGTCTATGCAGGTCTAAACAAGTAACTTCCTGGCATGCATGACGTCACCCCACCTGTGTTAACTCAGTGGCCAGTGACGTCACGTGATAACCTCACTCAGAACACAACAGGATTGATCAATCTAGGTCACTCTGTGTTCCCTTATTAACTTAAAATCAACTAAGTTACTTTTCTTCTTGTTAACTTAAATGAAGTTAACATAGGATAACACTAATATTGTCCATTTTAAAGTATTACATTTTCTCCATTACATTAATTCTCAGTATTACATTTTCTCCATTACATTAATTCTCAGTATTACATTTTCTCCATTACATTAATTCTCAGTATTACACATTTCATATACAACATAGAGAAAACATTACACATTTTCACTCTTAACGAAGGATAACCCAAATAATTCCTCATTTTCGTTAATACCCACAACAATCCACATTTTTTTACATAATACAATAAAAAAAATTCACTTGTCTCTTTCCTCAAGTCTAGACATCTGCACAAATATTCCGAGTGAGAACTGCTTAGCGAGTCTTATCTGACTGACTGACCTCAGATACAGATGTCAGGTCAGACCCTCCAAGTAACTCTTCTCTCTCTACCTCAACAATAACATTCATTTCTACCATAGAGAGAATTTAAGCCTAGATATGCTTACTCAATCCTTTCTTTTAAAATATATTCACACAATTTCTTTAATTTCAGTAAAATTCCCATTATTCATTAAAATTCTAATGCAATCCTCTTCTTACCCCTTCTCCCCACCCCCCAAACCTTACCTCTCATCACCCTCTTCACACCCACCCACCCATCTCCCAACACCTCACTCTCCCACCCATCTCCAAACATCTCACTCTCCCACCAACATCTCCTAACACTTCACTCTCCCACCAGCATCTCCCAACACCTCACTCTCCCACCCATCTCCAAACACCTCACTCTCCCACCAACATCTCCCAACACCTTACTCTCCCACCAACATCTCCAACAAGACACAATTTTCACTCATAACCCACAATTTTTCTCGTTTTAACTATTTCATCAGAAAAAGTCACCAAAACACTTACAACTTATAACCACTTTTCGATAAATTCACTAATCACAATTTTTACTGACAGGAAAACCAGTAGAAGAAATGATGGACTATGTGGCAACAAAATGCAAGGAGGTAGAGGAGAGGTTTGTTCCCAAGGGAAACAAATAATGGGAGGAACAGAACGAGTCCTTGGTTCACCCAAAGGTGTAGGGAGGCAAAAACTAGGTGTACTAGAGAATGGAAAAGGTACAGAAGACAGAGAACTCAGGAAATTAAAGAGATTTGCCGAAGAGCCAGAAACGAATATGCACAGATAAGAAAGGAGGCTCAGCAACAACATGAAAATGACATAGCATCGAAAGTCAAGACTGACCCAAAGCTGTTGTACAGCCACATCAGGAGGAAAACAACAGTCAAGGACCAGGTAATCAGACTGAGGAAGGGTGATGGGGAATTCACAAGAAACGACCAAGAGGTATGTGAGGAGCTCAACACGAGATTTAAAGAAGTATTTACAGTGGAAACCAGTAGGACTCCAGGAAATCAGAACAGGGGGGTACACCAGCAAGTGCTGGATGAGGTACATATAACCAAGGAGGAGGTGAAGAAGCTGCTATGCGAACTTGACACCTCAAAGGCGGTGGGACCAGACAATATCTCTACTTGGGTCCTTAAAGAAAGAGCAGAGATATTGTATGTGTCATTATCAAAGGCCTTCAACACATCATTTGAAACTGGGCAACTCCCTGAGGTATGGAAGATGGCAAATGTAGTCCCAATTTTTAAAAAGGGAGACAGACATGAGGCACTAAACTACATACCTGTATCACTAACGTGTATAGTATGCAAGGTCATGTAGAAGATCATCAGGAGAGTGGTGGAGCACCTGGAAAGAAACAAGTGTATAATTGACAACCAGCACGGTTTCAGGGAGGGAAAATCCTGTGTCACAAACCTACTAGAGTTTTATGACAAGGTAAAAGAAGTAAGACAAGAGAGAGAGGGGTGGATCGACTGCATTTTTTTGGACTGCAAGAAGGCCTTCGACACAGTTCCTCACAAGAGGTTACTGCAAAAGCTAGAGGATCAGGCACACATAACAGGAAAGGCACTGCAATGGATCAGAGAATACCTGACAGGGAGGCAACAACGAGTCATGGTACGTGACGAGGTGTCAGAGTGGGCGCCTGTAACAAGCGGGGTTCCGCAGGGGTCAGTCCTAGGACCTGTGCTGTTCTTGGTATATGTGAATGACATAATGGAAGGGATAAACTCAGAAGTGTCCTTGTTTGTGGACGATGAGAAGAATCAAATCGGATGAGGATCAGGCAGGACTACAAAGAGACCTGGACAGGCTACAAGCCTGGTCCAGCAACTGGCTCCTTGAGTTTAACCCTGCCAAATGCAAAGTCATGAAGATTGGGGAGGGGCAAAGAAGACAGCAGACACAATATAGTTTAGATGGCCAAAGTCTGCAAACCTCACTCAAGGAAAAAGATCTGGGGCTGAGTATAACACCGAGCATATCTCCCGAGGCGCACATCAATCAGATAACTGCTGCAGCATACGGGCGCCTGGCAAACCTACGGATAGCGTTCCGATACCTCAGTAAGGATTCGTTCAAAGACTCTGTATACCATTTACGTCAGGCCCATACTGGAGTATGCAGCACCAGTTTGGAACCCACACCTAGTCAAGCACGTCAAGAAATTAGAGAAAGTGCAAAGGTTTGCAACAAGACTAGTCCCAGAGCTACGGGGATTGTCCTACGAAGAAAGGTTGAGGGAAATCGGCCTGACGACACTGGAGGCCAGGAGGGTCAGGGGAGACATGATAACGACATATAAAATACTGCGCAGAATAGACGAGGTGGACAAAGACGGGATGTTCCAGAGATGGGACACATACACAAGAGGTCACAATTGGAAGTCGAAGACTCAGATGAAACTAAGGGATGTTAGGAAGTATTTCTTCAGTCATAGAGTAGTCAAGCCATGGAATAGCCTAGAAAGTGAAGTAGTGGAGGCGGGAACTATACATAGTTTTAAGGCGAGGTATGATAAAGCTCATAGAGCAGGGAGAGAGAGGACCTAGTAGCAATCAGTGAAGAGGCGGGGCCAGGAGCTATGACACGACCCCTGCAACCACAAATAGGTGAGTACAAATAGGTGAGTACACACACACACTTTTCTCAATATCTCTTAAGAAATATATTCTCTCATCAACAACCTTTATCATCTCACTACAGAACAACCCTAGATTACTTTGAACACCATCAGAACACTCTCGTAAATCATTTGTACTCACAAAAACACCTTTGAACATTTTCAAACAACTCTGAAACACTTCCAAATTACATTAGAACATTTCGAAGACAACATTGGATCACTTCCAAAATATCATTTTAAATAAACCCAAATAACATTTGATGTGGAAACTTTTATAGGAGTGATTACTTGTACGTACCTCAACATTACATGCATACGAGTAATCTCCTTGGGAGACAACAACGATATTGTTTACCGTAGTCACCCATGTAGACATGTGAGAAAACTTAACCACCTCTGGTCACTACAGGTGGCCCCTCGACCCTCACAATCTTATCCATATCTATCCGAGACCAGTATAAATTGGGTAGCACCCTCAAGTACGGCGCTACTAATTAATTGTGGACTGTATAGATTACATTAGGTTAACTGAATGAAGGGGGGAAGGGTAGGTTACACATGGATATACCCATCAAGGAAAAAACACTTGTTCATAATCCCACCACTTACCAGATATTCACTGGTGGTCACTTGATGTGGCTGGATCACCCATAACCTATCCAATTAAAACATACCTAACTGGCCAGTATCAGTCTGCTATAACTAGAAAGGTTACTTAACTGTGGGTGATTGATGCTCCTTATTTTCTCCATTCCCCATCTCTTTTCGATGTTCTGCTACACCGACTATCCTCGGGACGAGAACCACGCGTTCACTCGGAGCAGGGCGATTTATTTCACTTCCCGCATTCTCTTAACTTAATGTTATTATCACTGATTACATTACCATTCACAAGACGATTTAACGTCTCATAATTATTATACACATTAGAGGTCACTCCATTAAGATCTGAGACTGATGAGTGAGGATTAACTCACGGGTAATTTCCCATGGACACATTCCATGGCGGCGCACCCATCACCCCCGGTCCTACTATTATCCACTTATTTTACCACTTTATCATGGTGGTCATGTAAATCTCGTTCCCTCACTCTTCACCAGGAACAATTACGACACTTCCTATTAGGAAGTGAGGCCTATATTAATCCTTAGGCCGCCGTGAACGCCAAGTTCCTGATCCCATGTTTCACAGCTTCCTCACTACATTCAAAACACTGCCGCCTCCTCGTGCCCCAGCTCGACCTATACCCCCGCACATCTGCGCAGGCGCAGCGGGAACCCCGTTGGTTCCATTCAACATACAAATACATTTTGACCCAAATCAACACATTAAACACTTATTAGGCACTATAGCTTCGGAAATTAAATAATTTCCACACTACGGCTCGGCTGAAGTCGTTGTTAGATGACTTAAATTGTGTCTTCCTCCAGGAGCTGCTGTTTCCTAGTGGGTCTTACTACAATTTCTTCTTGCATTACTCGGTCAGTGTCTTCAATATCACTCGTGTCACTTTCCCTTAGATTTCCATCTGCAATGGATTGAACACCATTTAATTCTAAGGTAATTAATTTATTAATGGTACACAAACTTTCCTGACCACGACACAACACTTTGACGTTTCTGACAACACCTTGTGCATCTGGGTATAATGTAACTACCTTGCCCAGAGGCCACATTGTTCGATGTTGTTCAGTATCAATTAACACAATGTCACCTGGTTGAATGTTCTGTCGGTTTACTGCCTCTGGCGCACCATAAAAGTGTTCACGTAGTGTAAGAAGATATTCTTTATGCCACACATCGGACCAATGAGTAATTACCTTATTTAACATCTTGAACTTATCACTCAACACGGTCACGTTATTGTAATCCTCATCACTTCCCTCGGGATTATCTCTATAGATAGGTGCAGCTTCTAACCTTCGTCCGCATATTAGGTGAGAGGGAGTCAGGATCTCTGCGTCAGGAGTGTCGCTCATGTATGACAGAGGGCGATTGTTTACCCGATTCTCTGCCTCCACCAACACTGCACGGAATTCCTCCAAATTAATTCTCTTCCTGTGTAGCACCTTATGAAGACATCTTTTCACTGTACCTATCATTCTTTCGTACAGTCCTCCCTGCCAAGGGGCTCTGGGAGTAATAAATTTCCAGACACACCCTCGCTGAGTCAACAAAGATTGTACATCATCACTCTTATTTAATTCCATCAAGTGTTGAGCACCCGCTACAAAATTGGTGGCATTATCTGAGATCATCAATGGAAATAAGTCACTCTGTCTGACTTTTTTGGGTTATCCTAGGTTCTCTACACACATGCTGCTATGTATGATAATTCTATGTAACTGTATTTGTGTATATCTGAATAAACTTACTTACTTACTTACTTACTTACTTACTTACTTACTGGACAGGATCTCCTAGCTGCAAATTTCCAGAACAGCTGTATGAACTGTTCTGCAGACAAGTCCTGAGCCACTTCTAGATGAACAGCCCTAGTAGCTGTACAAGTAAATAGACATACATACACCTTCAAGGGAACACCATCTGAAGTACCTGTTAAAATGATTGGCCCACTATAGTCCACTCCGGTCACATCAAATGGTTTTACCAACTGCACGCGTTCCTTGGGCAATGGTGGAGGACCTGGGTACATGTAGGTTCTGGCATCCACCCGGCGACATATTACGCACGACTTGATAACCCTTTTTACACTTTGCCGTCCTTGTGGAATCCAGAAGGTTTCCCGAATACAGTTTAAGGTATCCTGTGCATCACGCTATTATGGGCATTAAAGATAATCAAGGTTGTCAGGTGATGAGTTTTGGGCAGCAAGATAGGGTGCTTAGCATATTCCCCCAATTCAGCATTTTGTAACCTGCCTCTGCACCTAATTACATCATCCTCTAAATACAGCCCCAGCTTTTCTATTATTGAGCCTTTCACAATTTTTCCGTCCATCATTAATTTAATCTCATCCCTGTAGGTTTCTTCTTGTACCCTCTGTAGCCAGTATTTCAGGGGATGGGGAAAATTATATGAGATATTCATCTTACTTATAAATTTAAACACTAACCTTGTCACGCTAATCAGCTTGGGTAAGGAATAATACCTATTCATATCAATGGCTAAGGAGGGACTACTGACTGGAGCGGCGCTCACCGTAATTTCGACAGGAGCAATATGTGCCTTTTGCACCGGCCAGTTAATTTTGTCCACCAGCCAACTTGGCCCTTTAAACCACGATAAAGCACTCACAAATTTTTCATAAGTCAAGCCTCGAGACAAGAAGTCAGCCGGATTCTCGTCACCAGGAATGTGATTGAAGGTTAACATATGCTGACCCAAACTGTTATATTTCTCCTGCATTTGATTGATTTCAGCGACTCTGTTTTGTACATACACAATCTTACTGTTACCATTACGAATCCATTGTAAGGATACATCGTTATCAGACCAAATTACGGTGTCGCTGATAGTTATCTCTCGCAATTTATTTCTTATATAATTGGCTAATTTGACACCTACATAAATGGCCGTTAATTCCAACTGAGGTAAGGTACGTGATTTGATTGGAGCCACCTTATCCTTAGACATAACAAGAGAAATGGCACTATTACATTGAAGGTAAGCGACTGCTCCATATGCTAATTTCGAAGCATCGCAAAAAATGTGGAGTACATTTTCTCCATCTTGACTGGCCACATTATGTGGGAACTCCAACATTGGTAATTTTACATATTCACCTATTAGTTCTTCCCACCTTTCAACAAATTCCTCAGGTAGGGTTTCATCCCAAGCACACTTAAGCTTCCATGCTTCTTGTATCAACAATTTTCCTCTTATGGTAAGTGGCGACACTAAGCCTAGTGGATTGAAGCATTTTGAAACTTCCGCAAGTAAGACTCTCTTGGTTAATTTATTGGGCATACTGTAGTTATTAGACTTTAACGATAACAAGTCTCTCTCTGTGTCCCAAGTCAGTCCCAGCACATTACTATATTTAGACACTTCAACTCCAGGGTTGTCTTTATTTATTTGAGCCCTTAAACTGGACGAATTACTGTTCCATTCCCTCAGGGGCATATTTGCACCTTGCATTATTTCATTAGCCCCTTCATATATGATCATTAGTTCCTCTTCAGTAGACGTCACCCCCAGGAAATTGTCCACATAAAATTGTTTACCCATTACTCCACTCAGTGGACCACCCGTACGCTTAAGGTGTGCATTTATCGTTGCCTGGAGTAGGAACGGACTGGAGGTAGCACCAAACAATACACTCCTGAAGCAAAAAGTCTTCAGGGGACTAAATGGGTCATTAGGATTCTCGGGCCATAAGAACCTAGTGCAATCCCGGTCAGCCTCCTGCAGACCCACTCTCAGGAAGCTTTACTTATGTCCGCCGTAAAGACATAATTCTTAACCCTGAAGTTTAATAATATGTCTCCCAGTTTTTCCGTCAAAGACGGACCTGTCATCAAACAGTCATTCAAACTAGGTACATTTTTGTTACTCCTGGCACTGCAATTAAACACAATCCTCAGAGGAGTGGTCTTAGAATCCTTCTTCACTCCGTGATGTGGCAAATAGTGACCATAAATCTGGGCTTGCTCGGGAGGTACCTCCTCTATGAATTTATTATTTAACTGCTCATTAATTATATCATCGTAAGCAGTCAACAGTTCTGGTGTCTTGCTCAGTTCTTGGAGCTGAGCCTTTAATTGCCCATACGCCATCCAGTAATTAGTTGGTAGGTCTGGATGGTTCAGCTTCCACGGAAGTCTCACCCAGTATTGTCCAGATTCAAATTTAACATCCTTCTGGTATTGTTCTTGAGTAAAGGAATCATCTGGACTTTCTTCATTTACATTGATCCCTATGCTGTCCAATTCCCATAATTTATACACAGGTTCAACTTCCTCCTCTGTTGAAGTATATTTATACTTGAGTGATATTTCATGAGTAAGACACACCGTAACTGTATTTATGGCTTCCTCCAGTCATTCATTATCAGTACGAGGAAGCCTGCCATACTTCACGTGACCTCCTGCGGTCCTTAGAAGGGTGACTCCGCATTTCTTTGTCATACCCTTTACAAAGGTGGCATAATGGTCACTACCTATCAAAATATCTATTGGCCCCACAGAATCATTATTTACACCAGAAGGTGCCAAATTTACCTTACTTGAAAGCCTTTCAGTAGCGTTACCAAGCCCTATTGTAGATATTTTCTCTGGGAGCCTATCCACAATTACGGCATTAATACGTTTTCTCTCATTGCCCAGTCTGACAGTTACATAAACAGTGTCGTATGACTGAGCCTTCTTATTCGATAGAAAGCCAGATAACTTGAGTATAGCATGATCTCCCATTTGTACCTTCATCCCATTAAGGCAATTACGTTTTATGAAGGTACGTTGTGATCCCTGATCCAGTAATGCTGTTACAGTTTTGGATTTACGCCGTTTATCATTAATCACCACAGCCAACACAGGTAAAGCTACCTCAGCTAGGCCATCATTACCGACATTAGCTGCAATCTTTACGTTGGCTACTGTTGTGTCCGGGTTATTATCACTACCAGTACTATTGTTACCATTATTACGATTAGATCCGCCCTTACACATAGCTATGTGGTGTCTTCCCTTGTTACACTGATAACAATGGTGCAAGTTAGCACGGCAATCCCTTACATTATGATTTCCTAGACACCTGATACATCTAGCAAGCTCTTCCAATCTTTCCACTTTAACATCCCATGAATTATAGGCAATACAGTTCTTAGAGAAATGAGTACCATTGCAGAAGATACAATCTCTCCTTTCTTTGTCTGACCTCGTATCAACTGGGCTACCCTTATTGTGGTACTTCCTCCTCTTGCTTTGATGTGGAGAACCACTATTACTGCCCCCTGTCACTTGATATGTGCCTACATAACCCCGTTTAGTAGGTGACTTATGATTATTGATATTGGGATAAAGTTTCCTTCTGTGGAACTTTACAGGTGCACTGGGGTCTGTAGACGTGGTATTCCTAGAGGTAATGGGTTGGCTGGTCTGCAGTTGGACAATTAGCTCCTGCAGGCCCTCTCTTATTTCTTCCAACCCGAAGTAACCCTTGTGATATCTGTTAGATAGCCACTCTACTGTCTTGTGGTTCAATTTATTCTGAATCAAGGCACTCAACAACCACTCTGCTCCCTCCAGATCATATTTATTACTCAAGGTCTTAAGAGTGCTTTCTAGTTTGATCCTAAATTGCTGTAAGCTGTTGCGGTTGTGATCTGGAGTCTTCAAACTAGCCAAATTAGCTACTAGATCCAGCCTACTTTGCTCCAAGTTACCGTAAGTGACCTCCAACAAGTCAACTGCCTCACTATAGGAGTACCTGGAGTTTACCTGGAGAGAGTTTCGGGGGTCAATGCCCCAGCGGCCCGGTCTGTGACCAGGCCTCCTGGTGGATCAGCGCCTGATCAACCAGGCTGTTGCTGCTGGCTGCACGCAAACCAACGTACGAGCCACAGCCCGGCTGATCAGGAACTGACTTTAGGTGCTTGTCCAGTGCCAGCTTGAAGACTGCCAGGGGTCTGTTGGTAATCCCCCTTATGTGTGCTGGGAGGCAGTTGAACAGTCTCGGGCCCCTGACACTTATTGTATGGTCTCTTAACGTGCTAGTGACACCCCTGCTTTTCATTGGGGGGATGGTGCATCGTCTGCCAAGTCTTTTGCTTTCGTAGTGAGTGATTTTCGTGTGCAAGTTCGGTACTAGTCCCTCTAGGATTTTCCAGGTGTATATAATCATGTATCTCTCCCTCCTGCGTTCCAGGGAATACAGGTTTAGGAACCTCAAGCGCTCCCAGTAATTGAGGTGTTTTATCTCCGTTATGCGCGCCGTGAAAGTTCTCTGTACATTTTCTAGGTCGGCAATTTCACCTGCCTTGAAAGGTGCTGTTAGAGTGCAGCAATATTCCAGCCTAGATAGAACAAGTGACCTGAAGAGTGTCATCATGGGCTTGGCCTCCCTAGTTTTGAAGGTTCTCATTATCCATCCTGTCATTTTTCTAGCAGATGCGATTGATACAATGTTATGGTCCTTGAAGGTGAGATCCTCCGACATAATCACTCCCAGGTCTTTGACGTTGGTGTTTCGCTCTATTTTGTGGCCAGAATTTGTTTTGTACTCTGATGAAGATTTAATTTCCTCATGTTTACCATATCTGAGTAATTGAAATTTCTCATCGTTGAACTTCATATTGTTTTCTGCAGCCCACTGAAAGATTTGGTTGATGTCCGCCTGGAGCCTTGCAGTGTCTGCAATGGAAGACACTGTCATGCAGATTCGGGTGTCATCTGCAAAGGAAGACACGGTGCTGTGGCTGACATCCTTGTCTATGTCGGATATGAGGATGAGGAACAAGATGGGAGCTAGTACTGTGCCTTGTGGAACAGAGCTTTTCACCGTAGCTGCCTCGGACTTTACTCTGTTGACGACTACTCTCTGTGTTCTGTTAGTGAGGAAATTATAGATCCATCGACCGACTTTTCCTGTTATTCCTTTAGCGCGCATTTTGTGCGCTATTACGCCATGGTCACACTTGTCGAAGGCTTTTGCAAAGTCTGTATATATTACATCTGCATTCTTTTTGTCTTCTAGTGCATTTAGGACCTTGTCGTAGTGATCCAGTAGTTGAGACAGACAGGAGCGACCTGTTCTAAACCCATGTTGCCCTGGGTTGTGTAACTGATGGGTTTCTAGATGGGTGGTGATCTTGCTTCTTAGGACCCTTTCAAAGATTTTTATATGGGATGTTAGTGCTATTGGTCTGTAGTTCTTTGCTGTTGCTTTACTGCCCCCTTTGTGGAGTGGGGCTATGTCTGTTGTTTTTAGTAACTGAGGGACGACCCCCGTGTCCATGCTCCCTCTCCATAGGATGGAAAAGGCTCGTGATAGGGGCTTCTTGCAGTTCTTGATGAACACAGAGTTCCATGAGTCTGGTCCTGGGGCAGAGTGCATGGGCATGTCATTTATCGCCTGTTCGAAGTCATTTGGCGTCAGGATAACATCGGATAGGCTTGTGTTAATCAAATTTTCTGGCTCTCTCATAAAAAATTCATTTTGATCTTCGACTCTCAGTCTGGTTAGCGGCTTGCTAAAAACTGAGTCATATTGGGACTTGAGTAGCTCACTCATTTCCTTGCTGTCATCTGTGTAGGACCCATCTTGTTTAAGTAGGGGCCCAATACTGGGCGTTGTTCTCGATTTTGATTTGGCATAGGAGAAGAAATACTTTGGGTTTCTTTCGATTTCATTTATAGCTTTTAGTTCTTCCCGCGATTCCTGACTCCTAAAGGATTCTTTTAGCTTAAGTTCGATGCTTGCTATTTCTCTGACCAGTGTCTCCCTGCGCATTTCAGATATATTGACCTCTTTTAGCCGCTCTGTTATTCTTTTCCGTCGCCTGTAAAGGGAGCGCCTGTCTCTTTCTATTTTACATCTACTCCTCCTTTTTCTTAGAGGAATAAGCCTTGTGCATACATCGAGTGCCACCGAGTTAATCTGTTCTAGGCATAAGTTTGGGTCTGTGTTGCTTAGTATATCTTCCCAGCTTATATCGGTTAGGACTTGGTTTACTTGGTCCCACTTTATGTTTTTGTTATTGAAGTTGAATTTGGTGAATGCTCCCTCGTGACTAGTCTCATTTTGTTGGTCTGGGGCTCCTCGCATACATGTTTGAACCTCAATTATGTTGTGATCTGAGTATATTGTTTTTGATATGGTGACATTTCTTATCAGATCATCATTGTTAGTGAATATGAGGTCTAGTGTATTCTCCAGTCTAGTAGGCTCTATTATTTGCTGGTTTAAATTGAATTTTGTGCAGAGATTTAAAAGCTCGTGTGAGTGTGAGTTTTCATCAGAGCTGCCTCCTGGTGTTATTACTGCAACAATATTATTTGCTATATTCCTCCATTTTAGGTGCCTTAAGTTGAAATCCCCCAGGAGCAAGATGTTGGGTGCAGGAGCTGGAAGATTTTCCAGACAGTGGTCAATTTTTAACAGCTGTTCCTGGAATTGCTGGGATGTTGCATCCGGAGGCTTGTAGACTACCCTTTTGCCTGTTCACTCTGTCACATCTGTATAGGTTGTAACCTGGGATCCATATTTCATTGTCCAAGTGATCCTTTATGTGGGTCTCAGTGAAAGCCGCGAACATTGCCTTTGCCTCTGCAAGCAGTCCACGGATGAAAGGTATTTTGTTGTTTGTTGCTGGCTTTAGACCCTGTATATTTGCAAAGAAGAATGTTATCGGACTGGTGGTATTGTTGGTACTGGGGGGGGATTTTTTTTCCGGCATTAGTATCTGTATCTGTTGGTTTGGAGTGGAGGCCATCGACTGTTTACCTGGAGTTTACCTGGAGAGAGTTCCGGGGGTCAACGCCCCCGCGGCCCGGTCTGAGACCAGGCCTCCTGGTGGATCACAGCCTGATCAACCAGGCTGTTGCTGCTGGCTGCACGCAAACCAACATACGAGCTACAGCCCGGCTGATCCGGAACTGACTTTAGGTGCTTGTCCAGTGCCAGCTTGAAGACTGCCAGGGGTCTGTTGGTAATCCCCCTTATGTGTGCTGGGAGGCAGTTGAACAGTCTCGGGCCCCTGACACTTATTGTATGGTCTCTTAACGTGCTAGTGACACCCCTGCTTTTCATTGGGGGGATGGTGCATCGTCTGCCAAGTCTTTTGCTTTCGTAATGAGTGATTTTCGTGTGCAAGTTCGGTACTAGTCCCTCTAGGCTTTTCCAGGTGTATATAATCATGTATCTCTCCCTCCTGCGTTCCAGGGAATACAGGTTTAGGAACCTCAAGCGCTCCCAATAATTGAGGTGTTTTATCTCCGTTATGCGTGCCGTGAAAGTTCTCTGTACATTTTCTAGGTCGGCAATTTCACCTGCCTTGAAAGGTGCTGTTAGTGTGCAGCAATATTCCAGCCTAGATAGAACAAGTGACCTGAAGAGTGTCATCATGGGCTTGGCCTCCCTAGTTTTGAAGGTTCTCATTATCCATCCTGTCATTTTTCTAGCAGATGCGATTGATACAATGTTATGGTCCTTGAAGGTGAGATCCTCCGACATGATCACTCCCAGGTCTTTGACGTTGGTGTTTCGCTCTATTTTGTGGCCAGAATTTGTTTTGTACTCTGATGACGATTTAATTTCCTCATGTTTACCATATCTGAGTAATTGAAATTTCTCATCGTTGAACTTCATATTGTTTTCTGCAGCCCACTGAAAGATTTGGTTGATGTCTGCCTGGAGCTTTGCAGTGTCTGCAATGGAAGACACTGTCATGCAGATTCGGGTGTCATCTGCAAAGGAAGACACGGTGCTGTGGCTGACATCCTTGTCTATGTCGGATATAAGGATGAGGAACAAGATGGGAGCGAGTACTGTGCCTTGTGGAACAGAGCTTTTCACCGTAGCTGCCTCGGACTTTACTCTGTTGACGACTACTCTCTGTGTTCTGTTAGTGAGGAAATTATAGATCCATCGACCGACTTTTCCTGTTATTCCTTTAGCACGCATTTTGTGCGCTATTACGCCATGGTCACACTTGTCGAAGGCTTTTGCAAAGTCTGTATATATTACATCTGCATTCTTTTTGTCTTCTAGTGCATTTAGGACCTTGTCGTAGTGGTCCAATAGTTGAGACAGACAGGAGCGACCTGTTCTAAACCCATGTTGCCCTGGGTTGTGTAACTGATGGGTTTCTAGATGCGTGGTGATCTTGCTTCTTAGGACCCTTTCAAAGATTTTTATGATATGGGATGTTAGTGCTATTGGTCTGTAGTTCTTTGCTGTTGCTTTACTGCCCCCTTTGTGGAGTGGGGCTATGTCTGTTGTTTTTAGTAACTGTGGGACGACCCCCGTGTCCATGCTCCCTCTCCATAGGATGGAAAAGGCTCGTGATAGGGGCTTCTTGCAGTTCTTGATGAACACAGAGTTCCATGAGTCTGGCCCTGGGGCAGAGTGCATGGGCATGTCATTTATCGCCTGTTCGAAGTCATTTGGCGTCAGGATAACATCGGATAGGCTTGTGTTAATCAAATTTTGTGGCTCTCTCATAAAAAATTCATTTTGATCTTCGACTCTCAGTCTGGTTAGCGGCTTGCTAAAAACTGAGTCATATTGGGACTTGAGTAGCTCACTCATTTCCTTGCTGTCATCTGTGTAGGACCCATCTTGTTTAAGTAGGGGCCCAATACTGGACGTTGTTCTCGATTTTGATTTGGCATAGGAGAAGAAATACTTTGGGTTTCTTTCGATTTCATTTATGGCTTTTAGTTCTTCCCGCGATTCCTGACTCCTAAAGGATTCTTTTAGCTTAAGTTCGATGCTTGCTATTTCTCTGACCAGTGTCTCCCTGCGCATTTCAGATATATTGACCTCTTTTAGCCGCTCTGTTATTCTTTTCCGTCGCCTGTGGCTCCACTCCAGGAATGACTGGATTTGGTGTACGATTTCTGCCATTTCCTGCCAGTTTTTTTTCCTTCCTGGCACTAAAAAACCTCTCCCTCTTGAGTGGCTGTGGCTACCCAGGTTTTCCCATGGCCTGGATGTTTTGTATCTTTTTGTCCCCTTTAGATGGTATGCCTGGCAATTTAAGTTATAGCACAGTCTTTCCTGTACTGAAGACGTACACATTTCAGGGTGAAAAAGCTTACAGGAAGGGAGTTTGCATTTTCCTGTTGTCATATGGGCATGGCATTTTCTAGGGTGGTCATAGTTGCACGTCCCATCTGTTTTTCCAGATTTCCCATGCCAGCAGATACCAAGTGCATAGTATGTGCACAGGCTTGGTTTCCGCTTGCCTTGGGTTTCTGTGACTGTATTCCCTGTTTGTGCATGTTTCCCTGTCTTACTTCTATCCTCCCTAGCACCAACAATGGAGCTCCCACCAGTTGTTTTTGGTAATTTATCCTCACTACATTTGGGAATGCTTGTATGAGAACATGCACATCTCCCCTTACTTGTCCATTTAAATAGCATAATTTGGTAACATTTGCAAGATCACTCCTATCATGTACGACTGCTTTAAAGATAGACCAAAACTCCTCCCAGTTTTCTCCCGGATTAAACACAGGCATGCATAATTCTGGGAGTTTTGGTAGACACCTCTGATTTTCCTTACTAGGTTGACAAACAACATTGTCTACACCCTTTACCTTCTCTAAAGCCTTAGTTTTGCAGGACACAATGTTGTCCTCCACTTCATAATATTGATCCAGCAGCTGCTCCCTTTCAGCATCATCTGCACAATTCACCAGAAGATCGCTCTCACAGTCCTTATACCACAATTTACATGACTCATATCTACTTTCTAAGGCATCTAGGTGTAGCTTTAATTCATCAGGGTTTACCATTTCTTGTCTCATTCAATCCATACACTTGTTGTATGATTTAGTAACATGACCCTTCCGAGCTTGTAGTGACGCTTTCTTTGCTTTGGCATCCATGGACTTGCCAGCTAACTAACTTCATCAAACCCAGCCATGGTTAGGGAATTAATAATCACCAATTATACGACTTAAGTAGACACTTTGTGTGAGTAATTCTTGCACTTGTATAAATCCTAGCCACCCATGTGCTAGTAATTAATTGGGCTAATTATCATCCACCACACGACCGATTAAATTTGTGTACCCTATACCCACTTTCTTCAATCAGTCACTTAATTATTAAGTAATTAATTCAATTAATTTTTCACTGATTGCATCCGGTTCAGGAAGGACCAGCGGGCAGATGTGGAAAATTTTATAGGAGTGATTACTTGTACGTACCTCAACATTACATGCATACGAGTAATCTCCTTGGGAGACAACAACGATATTGTTTACCGTAGTCACCCATGTAGACATGTGAGAAAACTTAACCACCTCTGGTCACTGCAGGTGGCCCCTCGACCCTCACAATCTTATCCATATCTATCCGAGACCAGTATAAATTGGGTAGCACCCTCAAGTACGGCGCTACTAATTAATTGTGGACTGTATAGATTATATTAGTTTAACTGAATGAAGGGGGGGGTAGGTTACACATGGATATACCCATCAAGGAAAAAACACTTGTACATAATCCCACCACTTACCAGATATTCTCTGGTGGTCACTTGATGTGGCTGGATCACCCATAACCTATCCAATTAAAACATACCTAACTGGCCAGTATCAGTCTGCTATAACTAGAAAGGTTACTTAACTGTGGGTGATTGATGCTCCTTATTTCCTCCATTCACCATCTCTTTTCGATGTCCTGCTACACCGACACGGTTCTTATTCCAGCAGGACGAGGTATCCGTTGGTTTGTCCCGGTTTAGAAGTCGTGATTCCATAAAACTTCGCTATCCTCGGGACGAGAACCACGCGTTCACTCGGAGCAGAGCGATTTATTTCACTTCCCGCATTCTCTTAACTTAATGTTATTATCACTGATTACATTACCATTCACAAGACGATTTAAAGTCTCATAATTATTATACACATTAGAGGTCACTCCATTAAGATCTGAGACTGATGAGTGAGGATTAACTCACGGGTAATTTCCCATGGACACATTCCATGGCGGCGCACCCGTCACCCCCGGTCCTACTATTATCCACTTATTTTACCACTTTATCATGGTGGTCACGTAAATCTCGTTCCCTCACTCTTCACCAGGAACAATTACGACACTTCCTATTAGGAAGTGAGGCCTATATTAATCCTTAGGCCACCGTGAACGCCAAGTTCCTGATCCCATGTTTCACAGCTTCCTCACTACATTCAAAACACTCCTCCCACCTCGTGCCCCAGTTCGACCTATACCCCCGCACATCTGCGCAGGCGCAGCGGGAACCCAGTTGGTTCCATTTAAAATACAAATACATTTAGACCCAAATCAACATATTAAACACTTATTAGGCACTATAGCTTCGGAAATTAAATAATTTCCACATTTGACATTTCTAACTCATCATCACTTACATATTTCAATAAATAACATATCATCCCCAAAACTATTCCCTCATTTTCCAGTTTTTTACAACATTAGCACAAGAAAACTAGCTCATACACTTATGAGTCATAACCAACACTAACACACAGACACCACACTTTACTTTGAATACTACCAAAACACTCTCATACATCATTCGAACACCGCCAAATCACCACTGAATACTCCCAGAACACCACTGAACACCTTCAAAAATACTCATGCGCATCATTTGAACACCTTCTAAAACACCTTTGAATAGTCTCAAACACCATTTGAGTACTCCCAAATACACCAATGAATACTACCAAAACACCACCAAAATCACCAGAAACTAAGATCAACATCACCAACTAACACCCATTTTTCACACAAATCCCCTTAAATTATTGTAACCAAGAGGATTACCAATTTCTGCAAACACCTAACACACAGACACCACAATTTACTTTGAACACCTTCAAAACACTCTCATTCATCATTTGAAGACCACTTTTTCTCAATATCTCTTAAGAAATATTGTCTCATCAACATCCTTTATCATCTCACTACAGAACAACCCTAGATTACTTTGAACACCATCAAAACTCTCTCATAAATCATTTGAATACTTACAAAAGCACCTTTGAACATTTCCAGACAACACTGAAACACTTCCAAATTACATTAGAACATTTCGAAGACATCATTGGAACACTTCCAAAATATCATTTTGAATACTCCCAAATAAGATTTGACATCTCTAATTCATCTACACTTACACATTTCATTAAATTACAACTCACCCACCAAACTACTCCCTCAGTCTCCAGACTTTACAACATTATCACAAAAACTAACTCATACACACTTTACTTCGAACAACACCAAAAACACCCTCAATTTCCTTTGAATACTCCAAAACCATCATTTGAACACAATCAAAAACATCATCAAACTCTTTTGTATAAACTGCATGAGCATTACATCAACTCCACTAAATCATGCACATTTATGCCATAACAACCAATTATCTATAACAATACTCAAACATCACGAACATTAAATCTGTTTACGAACACATAAATTATATATCAACTAAAAATATTAATACAACTTACGCACCAAATTTAAGTTACAATCACCAAAACATAAAACTAATTTACACATTTTCTCAAACTGACTATTCATAACACATTTTTTAATTTCTCATCTATGTTATGTGTCACATTTCTCATCTATGTTATGTGTCACATTTCTCATCTACATCATCCCTAAAACATCCGACCTTACTCTTCCACATATCACCTAGAGATATTTTATCCCCGACGACTCATCATGACGTACGAGCCTGGTTGTTCTGTGTCCAATGTCATGATGAGTCGTCGGGGATAAAATATCTCTAGGTGATATGTGGAAGAGTAAGGTCGGATGTTTTAGGGATGATGTAGATGAGAAATGTGACACATAACATAGATGAGAAATGTGACACATAACATAGATGAGAAATTAAGAAATGTGTTATGAATAGTCAGTTTGAGATAATGTGTAAATTAGTTTTATGTTTTGGTGATTGTAACTTAAATTTGGTGCGTAAGTTGTATTAATATTTTTAGTTGATATATAATTTATGTGTTCGTGAACAGATTTACTGTTCGTGATGTTTGAGTATTGTTATAGATAATTGGTTGTTAAGATAAGATAAGATAAGATAAGATTTCGTTCGGATTTTTAACCCCGGAGGGTTAGCCACCCAGGATAACCCAAGAAAGTCAGTGCGTCATCGAGGACTGTCTAACTTATTTCCATTGGGGTCCTTAATCTTGTCCCCCAGGATGCGACCCACACCAGTCGACTAACACCCAGGTACCTATTTGCTGCTAGGTGAACAGGACAACAGGTGTAAGGAAACGTGTCGAAATGTTTCCACCCGCCGGGAATCGAACCCGGGCCCTCCGTGTGTGAAGCGGGAGCTTTAGCCACCAGGCCACCGGGTGTTATGGCATAAATGTGCATGATTTAGTGGAGTTGATGTAATGCTCATGCAGTTTATACAATTTTTGTCTTCATATGCCTTATGTATATAATTTCCTATGGTTTTAAGTGACTAAGTCATTTTTTTTGTGACCAAGTGATAGTTTTGTGAATTGGAAACAAAATTTATGATATAAAAATTATGGATTCATATGTCATAAGTGATTGTGTTTTAGTAGGAGTTTTTTTTTATATTTTATTTAAAAGAAACATATACATAATACATAAAAAGAAAAATCACAAGCCGACAATTAACAGATCAAAAGACCGTGACAGACAATGTCAGTACACACTCAGAAAACTAAATACATTTTAACACATAACGACTCCCAAACAAACAGTCAGAGTCATTATAAAACACGTAGGAGTAAGTCCTATAATTATGTATACATGTATATATATATATATATATATATATATATATATATATATATATATATATATATATATATATATATATATATATATATATATATATATTTATATATACACATGCAAATACACACATACGTGCATGTGCACATATGTTCGTACAGAACAGACTGGATTATACTTGAAATAATGTGCATTGGTTCCCACAAACACACCTACACACACACAAAGTTAATGTTGACGGTTAACATTCAATATATAATATGACCTATCATACAAATAGAAGGGTATATATAAACCCCATAAAATACTTATATATTCTCGTACAGAGTTCATAATATACGGATTTGCATGCATACAAACAGAGTATCAAATATGCCAATCATGGTACCACTTCCTCACGTTTTGTAGGCCCACCGGCCTACTAAACCAACCTAAACCAAATAGAACCAATCTACCTACATATCCCAGGACTAGTTACACACCATAATCGAAACTGTGACAATTATAGGTCTGCACACAGTGCAATGAGCAGCCATAAGTGCAGAGCTATACAAAGTCATGTACATTCATGTCACACCTCCACAAGAACGTTACACTTAATACCCCGATACCTAGAACAAACCTCTAGAAAAACGAGGAATCTTCCGGCACCGTCCAAGGACAGATGCACACCAGAAAAGGATTATGCCTTACCATCCCCTGACATACACCCCAATAAACCAATACACTCAATATTCGGCATACAACCTTCCGACGGCTCCTTGCAAAAAAACATTACTCACATCAAACATCCTGCAAACCAGTCAACCTTCCTCATCAGGCATCCAATCACTCCAAGAGGACACACCACTGAAGAGACCAACCCCTTGCCTCCTCACCCCATCACGAAGCGGAGTAAACGTTCAGCAGTAAGTCCACGATATCCCTCCGGAAAACTAGTTACCCACCGTCCCCCATATAATTGTTTGTTCTTACATGCTGTCCTATAAAAACGCACTGCCAACGCTTTTGTCCTAATGTTTCCCTCCACCTTCCTCATCCACCAAGAGACATACAAGTAATCAACTATTACGTATCTGATAGCCCTCCCCACCACGTTGGGCATCCCTCCCATATCTAACATTAAAGCCCTAAGGGGTGATATCTGACCCCCCCCAATAAAAGGTAAACCCTCTTCAACCACAATCTTACCACCTCCAAAGCAGAACAAAAATATACTACATGGAAAGTAGTTTCAACCTCCCCACAAAAACCGCATGACACCTCTCTCACAAAACCCATTTGTCTTAGCACCTCCTTCGATGCCAAAGTCCCCGTAAGAAATCTATATACTAATTCCCTCACTCTTGCCTGTATTCTTAGTTTACTAAATCCCACCCATATCACTCGCCAATCATATGTGGGATACACTGCCAACCCCTGCAGTGATTCCTGACGACAACTTACTCCCACCAACAGTTTTACCTAGAGTTTTTTAACATTGCGAACCTTTATCATAAACCTCAACATATCTTCACACTCCACTAAGTCCCTGCCACTACACCATTTGCGGACATCCCCCATCACCTCCCCCACTCGAAGACCCCTTTCCCCCCCCTGCCCGAATATACCTCTGCTTAACATATAGCGCCTTCACCCTAGATCCTAATGTCTTCAATCCCAATCCTCCCTGTCTTACCGCAGTCATTACCACATCTTTGCCCAACCACACCCTCCCAAAACCCCACACATACCTTAATACTCTCCTTTGTAATTCCATAATATCCTGACTTCGTAAGGGATAAATTTCCGCCACTCCCCACACCTTACTATAAATTAGCGTATTTACCGCCACAACCCTTTCATGCAAGGTTACGTCCCTAGCCCGGAAACTCCTAAGCCTACTCAAAGCTCTCTTCAATACCATTTCTGAATTAACCCTCCTGCTCTCCTGTGCATCTGCCAAATACAAAATCCCACAAATCTTTAGCCTTTCTACAGTTATCCAGCCAAACTCCTCTCCCAAGGTCCTGCCTACCCAAGTGCCTACCTCCAGCAACCTTGATTTCTGCTTATTAACTCTCATGCCAGTAGCATTCCCAAAAATCTCAAGTATCCTTCCCACTTTACTTAAATCTTCTATCTCATTAAGTAAAACAGTTGTATCATCTACATAACCCACAATATTCCCACAAAAGCCTCCACTCTTCCCCATCCTTCCCGTCCCACCATCAACTAGAACATAGAAAGGATTCTGCATACATGCAAAGAGTATTTGGGAGAACAGACACCCCTGCCTCAAACCCCTCCCCATGCTTACAGGACTACCCAGCCTACCATTTACCTGTACTCTCATCGATGCATCAGCATACAATGTCCTCACCCATCCCACCACCCTCCCTCCAAAACCCATTCTCACCATACTCTCAAGCAAAAAATCCCTATCCACGAGATCATAAGCTCTCTCCCAATCCAGACCTAGAATACCGCCCTTATTACTACCCTCGAGGAAATCCCTAATCCATCCATGACCTACCTGCATACTCCTCCCCGGAATTCCAAACTGTCCTCAATGTATCACCGACCCCATGACCTTCTTCAGTCTATTTCCTAAGATTTTCGCAAAAACCTTGTAATCTGCACACATCAGAGATATTGCTCGATAAGCACTCAAAACTCTTCCCCCCCTCTGCTTTGGCACCAAAACTATGACACCCGTACTTTGTGATTTGGCCAACTTCCCACTAGTTAACATATGATTCAATACCCCAACAAACCATTGCCTAATACACCTCCAATGTTCTCTATAAAAATCATTTGGTATACCATCTATCCCTGGTGTTTTACCCGTACTCATCCCTAAAACTGCCTCTTCCACCTCAGTCTCACTTATACCACC
The DNA here is from genome assembly GCF_038502225.1 of Cherax quadricarinatus. Taxonomy (NCBI): domain Eukaryota; kingdom Metazoa; phylum Arthropoda; class Malacostraca; order Decapoda; family Parastacidae; genus Cherax; species Cherax quadricarinatus. The sequence goes on from NC_091338.1 coordinate 30,210,890, forward strand.
CTCCAACCCCACTCTATCCTGCTCACTTAAAACACTATAGTACCCCCCTCCAAAAATTCCTTCCCAGGAACCCTCCGCCCCTCCTACTCCATTTCTCCATAAACCAACTATCAGCATAGAGACTCATACTTTCCGTGTTGGATAGGACCCGACCCTCTGGATACCCTCCCACCCCAGGGCTTGTCTCCAACTGTAGTATGGTGGTTACCGTCTGACGGTCTCGAAATTTATGTATAACAAACCCGGATGGTTTGTCACCCTACAATACATCCTCTAACCCTGCCCTAACCCTGATTGCATCAAACCTATCATTGTGTAATTCAGCTATTCTACTCCGAAGACTATCAATGTCATCCCTCCTACCACCTCCCCCATCAAAATAGTCTTGCAACTGTCCCTCCAGATAATTTTGCAACCCAAAACGCCACCTCGCCTCTTCTCGTCCTCTAACCTTAAAAAATTTTGCTATCTCAGGCTTGGCCTGCATTTCCCACCAATCTAACAGATCTATATCCCTATCCCTAGCCTCCCAAAAATGCAACCACCAATCACTGAAAAAGGGCCCCTCCCCTCCTCCTTAAGAAGCCTTACATTTAATTTCCAGTACCCAGAATAAATACTCACTATTCCATCCCACATCAGATCTGCAATTACTGCCCTGTGATCAGAAAACCCCACATCGAAGGCTCTCACCCTCACCACATCTATGCCCTGCTTAACATAGATTCTGTCCAATCACACCTCATATCCCCAACAGATGAACGTATGCTCCACTAGGTATCCCTCCCTCCCCACAACATCAACAACCCCAATATCCCACAATACATCCCTCAGAACACTCAACACACAACCCGCCCCTCTCGGTTTGACATCGCCACTCCGTATCACACAATTCCAATCACCTCCTATTACTGTTATAGCAGGTAAACCTCTCAAGTGATACAGCAATATCTCCCTGACAAAATCTATTTTTACGCTGGTATTGCTAGTTGCTGGCATGTAGACACCTACGAAACTAGCCCGACTGTCACCCCAGACACCATCCACCCTCACTACCCTCCCACCCCCCCTCTTCCGAACCCATGACATGCAAGGGGCTGGTCTCCTTTACTTCTACTGCTACCCCACCTTTCAATTGCAAACCACTGCTAACATACATCCGATATCCTTTCAACCTCAACTCACTTCCAGCCCTGTGATTATGCTCTTGCAAAAAACAAATGTCAACATCAAACCTCCGTAAAAACCACACCAACCAAACTTTCTTGACCTCTGTCTTAAGTCCATTAACATTAAGTGTGACACATCTGAAAGTTATAGAAGGGGCGGCTTTTCCCTATGCCGCTGGGATTTACTCACTGCACCTTTCACATTACGTGTACCTTTGTCACTCATTTTTCCCTGAACATTCACCTCCCCCTTCCCTCTCCCACTGTGCAACTCAGGCTCGCCTCTACCACTATGAGCCATCAGCTCCACCACACCTGCCCATGACTTTTTCCCCGGCCTCTGCTCCGGGGTGATGACCTTGTCTATCTCTGATGCAGCAGTTCTTTTCCTAGAACTTCCGCTTACACACATATCGCTATCAGTCAAATCCTCCTGGTGTACCTCCATGACCATCACATGCTCCAGTCCTTTCTTACTCGAGGTTTTCTTCACATTTTGTTGACCCTCCAGTGCTCCGTCCTCACATTAACTGAGAACACCTTCTGCACAGGGCTCCTCCCAATCCAAAAAATCCTTGATCACATCTGCCAATAAACCATCCTGGGTCATAGCCTCCTGAACTAAAGACTCCTCAGGTGTTACCTGCATCTCCCCTGATACCCCTGGGAGAGTGACACACGTCTCCGCTGCCGCCACCTCCCTTTCGACCTCCTCGCTCCAGAGGTCAGTCCTCTGTCCTCCCGAAGCACCAGAGCTAGGCACCAAATTGCATGGCTGCGGAATCACAAATGGAGGCCCCAGAACTCGAGGAGCCTGCCTCCTAGGACACTGGGCTGCCATGTGCTCATAGGAGCTACACAAATGACATGTTTTCCTCTGACCAGCATAGTACACAAAAAACTGTGTCCTATAACCGGTCATCGTAATGTAGGATGGTATAGGCCTTGTTAAAGACATTTTGAGGGTGCAAGAACCCTCCGGCAGCCCTTCATATGGAACATCCCTCCACACTCCCATGGTTGCAGAATGCACTGTCCCATAACTGCTGAAAAACTCCTGTAGACCATACACCGTAGCCTCGAAGGGTACATTTCGTACCTTCACCCATGTGAAGTACTTAGAGACATCATGTAAAATGACATCCACCACTGAATTCACACTCACGCATTGTTCCTGGTAATTCTCGACGATTCTCGTGTAGAAGCCAGCTCCTACAAATTTCACGAAGATTCTTGTCAAACCATTCAGAGCGACGCCATACAATTCCTCATTGGGAATACCATATGCATTCCTTATGATGCCAGGGAGAAGGACGTTCATCGTAGCGCCACTTAATGTACCACAAACCAGCTCATTGCAGACAGTATTTATCCTCCATCCTGTACGTTCCGCCATTTTGGTGTCCAAGTGAAAACAGGTAAACTGCACAAAAACCAACTCAATCAGGAGCTTCTGCACAGCACGTCCACACGGCCCGAAAGTGATGAGGACAATGATTAGTTGGAAGTGTGTGACTTAGGATGCTGTATGGCAATTTTCCACGCACTCTCAAAAAAAATCGAAAAATTATGGAAATTGAGTTATTTATACCGAAAAATAGCTTAATTCTTTCAAACGGCATCCGAACTGTAATTTATCCTTTCTTCATTCTTAAAAAAAAATAAAGTTTGTATGGTTTTGACATTCAGCCAAATATCTGACTTTTGCCCTCACAAAAATCAAAAATAAATTATGATATCTCAACAAGGCCTCCATTTGCTTGTTAAACAATCTTTCCTTTATATTCTCTGTGAATTTCATTACATTCCTGCTATTATTAACAAAAATACTGGCTTATATATGTGAATAACTTACTTCCAAGATAATCCGCGAAACAGCCGGACCACCGATTTTTTTTTTCGAGAAAATAGCATTTTTCTCAGCATTACGAGTGTATATCATAGTTACCCTATGCTACCTTCGTTTTCTTTAATAATATAAGGACCCTGGAGGTGAAAGAAGGAGAATGGAAGCCCATCCCTGATTATATTCCAGAGGGAGCCCTGGAAGTATATGCCATATATTTTTCATTCTGGAGTATTTACCATATGTATTTGTTATTTATATTGTTTATTATGTCATATTAGATCAATTGTGATAGATAAATAAGCCGTAGAAGCTATAATAGTGTTATATTGAAGCATATTCCCCGGCCACCCCGAGCCTGGAATTTTCCATGACGTCAGCAAAATGGTTTGCTGGAAGTCTACGAATAAGTCCCACCCACTGTATTATGATGCCAAATCGTCAATTATTATCTTAGAAAGAATAATACAATAAATACACGAAAAAAAACGGAAAAACAAAATGAAAATTGACGACATGTGAGCACACATGCCGCGGGTGGTGACGTCACCATAGGTGTTTTAAATGACCATAATTCCTTGTAGGAATGTCGTAGAACAATGATTCTGGTACCATTGTGTTGCCAGAGACTTAAGCTATTTTTATATAAGATTAACTCAATTTGTGAATTTTTCGACAAAAATTTTCGTTCACGCTGAGAAATCTGTACTTACCCCTTAAGGGGGGAGTGAGGGACTATATTTTTGTTTTCAACCGATTTATTTTATTTTTGGTGTACTTTTAGAGGTGCATATATAGTTTAATGTGACAAAGTTTCAGTATGATTGGCCAACAAACAACATAGAAAAAAAATATTAACATAATTTTGATATATGGCAGTATCCCGACAAATTGGCACTACGAGTGGCACTTCCGACATTCCCAACTGTTAGAATACAACTAGCACGAATCTTTTACGTTGCCATTTCATCTAATATATCTTATTATCATGGTAAAAAAAAATACGTTTGACAGAATTTTTGGCATTCACCAAAACATCTGCCTTTTACCCCCCACAAAATCAAAAATATTTGAGATATTCCAAAAAATCCATCATTAAAAATTAAAACACACTTTGTTTTATATTGTCTGTGAAAATCATTTCAATACAATCATTAATAATGGTTGAGGTCCGCGAAATAAGTGAATAAATTACTTCCGAGATATAGGCCTAGAACGCCGGCAGGCCTACCGTCAAAAAAAAAATTGTCTTTTTTCGCGAAAATCGCGTTTGTTTCGGTGTATTTCTTAGTAAACTGATGTTCTAGTGCAGTTACCCTCTTCAAAACATCGTTTTCTCTCACTCACAGACCAAACAATACAACATGGAGACGAGGAGTAACTTTTTTATATCGAAATATTGCTGGTGGACTCTCGCTTTATTATGGCCTATTTTATTCAGTCTAGAGTATATAACATGTTTGTTTGTTATTTACAGTGATTATTATATCATATTAGATCAATTCTGATAGATAAATAAGCCGTATAGTTAATATATAAGCTGATATAAGCGTAATAATGAAGTGATTTCACCTGGCACTCTCTGGAGAGGGATCACTGCCGAGTGTACCTAGGTGCTTCCCGATAGGCTAGACGTCTATTGATAAGCTCCACCTACTCTTATATGATGCCAAATAATCAATTATTATATTAGAAAGAATAATGCAAAGAAAAAACGATAAAAAACAAGGAAAAATTTCCAAAAAATACATAGGTTGAGAACAGACGCGCTACCTACATCGCCGCCACCATACCTGATATAAATGACTATAATTTCTTGTAGAAACGTTGTAGAACATTGATTCTTGTACCATTGTGTTGCCAAAGAGTTAAGCTATTTTTCTATATGAATAACTCATTTTCATAAATTTTCGAATTTTTCTTGAGAGCGCTGAAAAAAATGTTCACACATCCCCATTACGAGTGTATATCATAGTTACCCTATGCTACCTTCGTTTTCTTTAATAATATAAGGACCCTCGAGGTGAAAGAAGGAGAATGGAAGCCCATCCCTGATTATATTCCAGAGGGAGCCCTGGAAGTATATGCCATATATTTTTCATTCTGGAGTATTTATCATATGTATTTGTTATTTATATTGTTTATTATGTCATATTAGATCAATTGTGATAGATAAATAAGCCGTAGAAGCTATAATAGTGTTATATTGAAGCATATTCCCCGGCCACCCCGAGCCTGGAATTTTCCATGACGTCAGCAAAATGGTGCCAGAAGGTTCCTGGTTTGCTGGAAGTCTACGGATAAGTCCCACCCACTGTATTATGATGCCAAATCGTTAATTATTATCTTAGAAAGAATAATACAATAAATACACGAAAAAAAACGGAAAAACAAAATGAAAATTGACGACATGTGAGCACACCTGCCGCGGGTGGTGACGTCACCATAGGTGTTTTAAATGACCATAATTCCTTGTAGGAATGTTGTAGAACAATGATTCTGGTACCATTGTGTTGCTAGAGACTTAAGCTATTTTTATATAAGATTAACTCAATTTGTGAATTTTTCGACAAAAATTTTCGTTCGCGCTGAGAAATCTGTACTTACCCCTTAACTCTTTAGCAACACAATGGTACCAGAATGAATGTTCTACGACGTTTCTACAGGAAATTATAGTCATTTATATCAGGTATGGTGACGGCGATATGGGTAGCGAGTGTGCTCAGAGCCCATATATTTTTTGGAATTTTTTCCTTGTTTTTTATCTCTTTTTCTTTCATTATTCTTTCTAATATAATAACTGACTATTTGGGCATCATAAAACAGTAGGCAGAGCTTATCCATAGACTTTGAGCCTACCAGGCCTACCACCGCTCCACCGAGTGCCAGGAGAAATCACTTCATTATTACGCTTATATCAGCTTATATATCAACTCTACGGCTTATTTATCTATCAGAATTGATCTAATATGATATAATAAACACTACAAATAACATACAAACATGTTATATACTCTATACTGAATAAAATAAGCCATAATATGGCGAGAGACCATCGGGAATATTTCGATATATATGAGTTACTACTTTTATGTCGTCTCCATGTCGTATTCTTTGGTTTCTAAGTAAGAGAAAACGGTGTGTTGAAGAGGATAACTGCGCTAGAACATCAGTTTACTAAGAAATACACCCAAACAAACGCGATTTTCGCGATTTTTTTTTTTTTTTTTTTTTTGAGACGGAGGCCGGCCGGCGCTCCAGGTCAATATCTCGGAAGTAACTTATTCACTTTACGGTATATAGTCTGCCTTTATTACTTAATTAAATGTAATAATATTCACAGAAATTGTAGAATAATGATTTCTCTAATTAGTAGTTATTCATTTTTGGAAATATTCCAAATACTTTGGGAGTTATGTGGGAGTAAAGGGCAGATTTTTTGCAACATTCCAGGAACTAACAAACTTTATTTTTTTGTGAAATAAAGATAAGTTATTTAGAGGAAAGGTAAAAGTTATAAATATGTATTAGTATTGTTCTCTCGGCACCAAGTGTCCAAACAACCTTACGTCGTCCCATATAGGCCAACCATCGTGCCAAAGGGCATTTTCAGTAAATCAGTCCTTTTTCAGTCTTTTCTCAGTTGTTGTTTGAGGTATATTTTTGATAAATATTTTCAAGAAAGAGTGGAAACACTTTGTCTTGTGCACCAAAACTGGAGGAAATCGGACGGTAAACAAAAAAGCAACATTTAATTGCTATACAGCCTCCTTAGTTCTGGTAATGTCTCATGTCTTAAATTTCTTGTGATCATGTCATGGTATTTTTTTTGTGCTTATGTCCTATGTCTTATATTTATTGTCATTATGTCAAGTATAGTTTTTTGGTGTATGTCTTAGTTATGATGTGAATGTCTTGGTTGGAGGTGAATGTGGTATGGTATTTTTATATATCTTATTTTGTGCATATATATAAGATTTTTGGGTATGTCTTAGATTTTGGATATGTCTCATGTCTAAAATTTCTTGTGTATTAGTTCGTTGACATGGTATAGTACTATAGTATTTTGTTTCATGACTTATTTTGTGATCATGTCTTAGATTTATGATAAACACGTCGTGGTTTCAGTTGGTGTGTAAGTCTCATGTCTTAAATTTTTGATTGAAATGTACAAGATGTGGGTGTCTGTGTATTATTTTTTTTGGTGATGGTGGTATGTTATAGTGGTCATGTTATGTTATAGATGTTGGTGGAAGTGACATGGTATTTTTGTGTATGTCTTATTTTTTTGTGAATGTTTAAAAAATTAGTGTTTTCTGTGATCATAGTAGTTTTGAGATGCATGATTTTAGATTTTTGGTGATCTTGGTGATGAGTGGTGATAGATGATAGTAAACATGATATGGAATTGTGATCGTGATTTTGTGTGAATGTTTATAAAAATGAGTGTACATTGTCTGTATCGTTCTTGGGCCGTGCAGACCTCCTGCGCAAACGCACTTCAGTTCCCTGACAGCAGTAGTGTGAGGTGGTGCTTGTCGCGCCTCTGTCGTCAGACCAGGAGAACTACCATTAGTCAACATGGCGTGCAGTTATAGACGCAGGATTAACACTGTCGGTGTTGAACTTCTCAGTGGGGCAATAACGCCAGCTTCAGCCCAGGTATTACTACCTAAAATCATCAGAGACAGGTATGGAATTCAGGATGGAGAGTTGTACGGCGTAGCATTGAACGGAGCACGTAGATTTTTTGTGAAACTGCTCTCAGCAATGGTTTATGAGTCGTTGGTCAACCGTTTTCAGGATGTAAGTCTTGATGCAACACCAGCTGTGCGTGTGAGGATGATCGATGTATCAAGACATTATACATGGATTAAACTGCGTAATGTCCCCTTTGAGGCGGATGAGACAGATATCAGAAAAGTTTTTGAGGAATACGGAACTGTTCATTTGGCCCAGCATGGTAAGTGGGTGTCGGGTGCCTACACAGGTATGCCGGAGGGCACTTTTAACCTAAAAATGACATTGCAACACCCCATACCGTCTTACGTGTACCTAAAGGAATTCAGGACACAGGTCATGGTGTCATACGCGGGGCAAAGGCGTACATGCTGACTATGTTGGGAATATGATCACATAGCGGCGGAGTGTGGGAAGCGGCAACGAGCTCCTGGCCCAGGGGCGGAGACATCCGCTTCTACACCGGGGGAAGCAGGCGTTGATCAACGACGTGAAGGAGGACGTGGTCGTCTATGGAGCGAGATAGTGGATGAGGCGTATAAGGCTGGGGGAGAGGGTGAGGCCCTTGACCAGTTACCTGGTCCAGACACACTTCCAGTGGATCGGGTTGAGCAAAAAGTACAGGAGGAAGTGTTGGAACTTGAGGAGGAATTAGCCGAGGTTCTGAAGTCCTTGTCACCGCCTGAGGAGGTGGCTGCTCCTGAGAGGGTGGTAGAAGACGAGGTGAAGGCTGTGGGGCATCAAAAACAGAACTATTCGGACGACGGGAGTGACAGCGTGACTGAGGTGTCACCGAGATCTTTGCCACTGTGTACAATGGAGGTAGAGGTACATTGTGAGGCATCCCCAGACCAAGCCATGGAGGATGCGCCTGTCACAAGAAAGAGAGCCTCTGCATCGGATTCAGATGATGTCCTAACGCCAGCGCAGCGGACTGGGAAGCAAATATGGGCAGAAGGTGAAGGTAGTGGTGGCCATGACAGGAGGCACCGAAAGAAGGGGGGGGGAGAGAGGGAAGTGTGCAGGTGACAAGTGGTCCCACACGTTCTGGTGGCCATCGGAAGAGTGAAGAGAGGAGGCAGGGGTGGAAACTTTAATAGGCCTCCGGTGTATGACAGTAAACGTTAATGGTTTGTGTAATAGTGTAAAGAGAGAATGGTTTCAAATGTTTCTGAATAAATTTAGAGTGGATGTTGTGTTCCTACAGGAGCACAATTTTAAGGAGGGTAGGGTGTTGGAGATGGAGGGGTTTTAAGTGGTAACCCTGCCATCTGCCCGTTTGAAAGGGAGATGGGTATATTAATTAGGGAGGCGAGCCCGTTTGTTTTGCAGAGAAGTGAGGGGGGGGAGGGGGAAGGGTGTTGCATGTAGATGGTTTGTGGATGGGAAAACGTGTGGCTTTTATTAGCGTATATGCGCCTGCAGAGAATAACGTACAGGTGAAGCAGGAGTTTGTATGCGAGGACCTTGTGTTTTTTTTTCCGTGCATTACCGGAGGTGGCAATAGTAGGAGGTGATTGGAACTGCGTCATTAGGAGGGCTGATGTGGAACCGAAAGGGGCAGGCTATCTGTCGGTGGCCCTACGAGATTTATTGAGGGATATTAGGTTAAGAGACGCATTCGAGGGGGGGGGGCGTGGGAGACAGAGCATACATTTGTTAGGAGAGGGTATGCAGCGAGGTTAGATAGAGTGTATCTTTCAAACGGGGTTGTAGTGAGAGCTTTCAAAACTGTTGAAGTAGCATGGTCAGATCATAGAGCAGTGTTGGTGGAGGATCGGTGGGAGGCGCTTGCAGAAATATACAGGAGTTACTGGAAATTAAATATAAGTGCATTGAGTGATGAGGAGGGGTTAGAGGGATTTTCTGTCCTATGGAAGGAGCTTAGCGAGGAGGCACAGGGAGTGGAAGATGTCGTACAATGGTGGGATTGTGTTGCCAAGGAAAGGATTAGGAAATATTATGTGGGGGTGGGCAAACATATAAATGATTTTAAATATGGGCTTTCAAATTATCTGGAGGACAGGTTAAGGGGCTGTTATGGGAAGGGGGCTGTGGGGGGCAACTATCCTATGGATGAAATTGTCGAGGTCAAGGGGAGACTGAGGGAGTTACAAAATGAGAGGTTTCAAGCGGTAAGGGTGCAGGCAGGGGTAGAGGAGGTGCTTTGGGGAGACAAACCATCGGCGTGTGTGTTGCGATGTCAAAAACAAAGACAGCAAGTTACAGCTATTCCGAGGTTAGAGGTACACGAGATGGCGGGGGGTTATAGAATGGGTCAGGAGATACTAACTACAAAAGGAATGTGTGCATATGCGGATAAATGGTATGAAGGGTATTGGACAAGTGGGAAGGTGGGAAATGTAGATTTAGAGAAGGTGTGTGAGTATGTGACGTGTAATTTAGGGAATAGTGACAGAAAGGCTTTAGGGGGGGGTAATAACAGAGGAGGAAATAGAGTTGGCTTTAAGGGGAATGAGGAAAGGCAAAGCACCAGGAATAGATGGTCTCCCAGCTGAATTTTATCTCCAACATTGGGAGGTGATAAGGGGTTTCATGGGTAGGTTATTTAATCAGATGAAGGAGAAGGGTGTGATGGGGGACAAGCAAGCAACAGCAGTTGTAGTGTTGGTCCAGAAGGGTAAGGGGCAGCACACCCTCAAGGAGTACCGTGCCATATCTCTGTTATGTGCTGATTATAAGTTGTTCGCTAAAGTCTTGGGTAATCGGTTCAAATGTGTGGTAGGGAGAGTGGTTTCGAAAACGCAGTATGGTTTGCCTGGAAGGTCGATGATTGAGGGTCATGGAATACTGAGAAGTTTTGTGGAGTCAAAAGGGGGGGGGAAGGAGGGTGGCGTTGTTGGCTTTAGACTGGCAGGGGGCCTATGACAGGGTGGAAAGAGGAGCATTGGGAGCTATACTTAGGAGGCAGGGTTATGGGGAAGAAATAGTTAATTGGGTAACCACGTTGTACAATGGAGCCAAGATGAGGGTACAGATTAATGGATGCTTGGGGGAGGAGATTGTAATGGGTAGGGGACTTAGGCAGGGGTGTCCCATGTCACAAATGTTGTTTGCGTGCATTCAGGACCCCTTCTATAGAATGGTTGAACGTTGTGTATGTAACATGAGTGGAGGTATGAAGGGGGGGGTAGGGAATGTGTGGCCGGGAATAATAGGATACGTAGACGATACAACAGTCCTGGTTCGGGAGGGGATGGCGTTGGGTGTTTTGGATTATGTGCAACAGTTCGGAAATGCAACAGGGATGCAGGTAAATAGAGAGAAGTCAATGATCATGGGGTTGGGTGATTGGGTGGAGGGGGGGGGGAGATGTAACGTTGTGAGAAAACAAACGGTGTCTTTAAAAATTTGTGGTATCACCTATAAGGATGATTTGGACGCTGCTCGAGAGGAAAACTCGAATAGATTAATGGAAAGGATTCAGGGGCGTCTGGGTGCATTGCGACCTCATCATCTGACTCTCGTGCAACGAGTGATTGTTGTAAATGTATTATTGTATAGTAAGGTTTGGCACGTAGCAGCCGTGTTCCCATTAACAGGGACGGCGATTGTGAGAATTCTGAGACGAGTGCTTAACTTTTTGTGGGGTTCAAGGTGCGATTGGCTGAGGAGAGAGGTTGTAATGTTACCTGTGCACCAGGGTGGGTTGGGGTTGATGGATCTGAGAAAGAGGATTAAATGTGTGTTTCTTAAATGGGAGGTTTTGCGCGAAGGTGTGAGTGGAGGGCAGCTGGGAAAAGTATATGATAGGTTGGGTAAGTTGTATGGTGGTGTGGAGTTGAGGGAATGTGAAACTATTTTGAGGGCTTTGATGTTGGTTAGAGAACCCAGGAAAATTCGAGTAGGGGTTTTGTGTAAGCTGCTTGCAGACAGGATTGTTGTACCAGTTGAGGGATTGTTCCCCATGTACGCATGGAAGAGTATTTGGTATAGGTTTAGCAAGTTGAAATTAAAGCCTAGGGTAAGGGAGGTAACGTATCGTTTTTTGCATGGCATACTACCGTCGGGGGAGGTTTTAAGAACCAGAGGGGTAATTGTGGGCGGAAGGTGTGGAATCTGTGGGGAGGATGAGACGGCGTTCCATGCAGTATACTTTTGTGGGGGACTGGAGGGTGTTAGGTATTGGTTAAGTAGGGTAGTACAGGGGGTGGGGGGCCGAGGGGTGTCGGTTCTGCGTGCACTAAGCCTAGATGTGGGAGGGTTCGATGAGTGTTATAAGAGCTTTGGATTATATAATAGTGGATTATATATATATATCGTGGGTGATGAGGGGAGGGGGAATTGTGAGGTGCGGAGGCGGGTACTAGCGGTAACGGTTTATCGTATGATGTGTCGTAATAGAGAACTGCATGGGAGGAGGTGGGAGAAGGATTTTTCGGAAGGGTATAGAATGTTAACGTTAGGGTTTCTCATCAGTCTACGACTTGGGCTGAGTGAGTAAGGGGGGGGTTGGGGATTACATACGGGAAGGGGGTTTTCAGGGGGACACAGCGGGGTCGCCTCCTGGGGAGGGGTGAGAGTAAGGTGTATGTGGGTATATGAAGGTGTAGATGAGTGGCATACGTGTATGTAGCATGCAAGTGGGCACAGAAAGCAAAGGTGATATCAAGTAATTACGTAGTACCGAATGGAGAATTCTGTGTTTGATGTGTCAGGGTCGTCATGACCTTCTTCATGTATTAAGTGTGAATGGTGTCAAGATTATAGTTTTAAGACCGTGAAGAGCTTTAGGGCTTATGTAGAGTGTGCGTTTATAGCCTTTATTGGGCATATTTCATGTGCGATAATTGTATCGCAATGAGAGGTTATTTAAATTATGTTTGTGTTGAGTGTTGTGGGTTTTTAGCGAGTGTACTGTCTTTATTTTAGCATTATATAATGTGCTCATCCAGTTGCTGCGAGATAGAACGCTAATGACTTCCATAAATTGTAATGCCTCGTTAAAAGTTTGTAATGGGACAGTATGGTTTAGTCTCAGATTTTATATAATGTGCTCAGGCTGTAGTAATATTTAGTAATATTTGTTAATATTTATTTAGTATAAGGGGTTAATTTTGGGAAGAGCATGTAATTGTTTAACTGAGATTGTGATGTAGGTTATTACTCTGATTATCTCCTGTGAAGGTTGTGAACCTTTGTCATATGTCAGTCATACTATGTTAACTATACAAATCTGAAAGTTGTATATAGTTTATATTTTATATAGTTTATATAGTTATAGTTTATATTGTTTATCATAGTATGTTATATAGAAAATTTTGTGAGTGTATATGGGTAACCTCTTTTATGTCAATTACAATGTGTTGTTAATAATTTGTTAGTGTATGTTGTGTAGGATTGAGGATCCTACTGTACCCGTTTTATATCTTTATTTAATATCAAGCTGTAAAGTTTTTAAATAAAATATAAAAAAAAAAAAAAATGAGTGTTTTCTGTGATATTAGTGGTGGGGTCATAGAATCTGGTAATCGTCTTGGTTATAGTGTTCTTAGATATTGTGGGTACAACAGGTTGAAACAAGTGGGTTGGGTGTTATGTTACTGACCGCCAAGTAAACACAGATGGGAGTGTGACGTCACTGGAGGTGACCTCGCCGGTCCTGTGAGGTGTGACATCGTGTGTTGGTGGTAGTGAGGTGAGTGCTCTTAGATATTGTCAAATATGAATTTTTGTGTGAATGTTTATAAAAAAATGAGTGTTTTCTGTGATATTAGTGGTTTTTGAGGTAAGTGAACATGGGTGTTTGTTGTTGGTGGTTGTCTTACCTTTTTGTGTGTACATGATATGTGTGTACATGATATGAGTAGTAGGTTGGTAGACAGCAACCACCCAGGGAAGTACTACCGTGAAATAGAAACCTGTAACTGTTTTGCATGATGGTAGGATTGCTGGTTTCTTTTTCTGTCTCATAAACACGCTATATAACAGGTATATCTTGCTACTCCTACTTACACTTTGGTCACACTTCACAGACATGCACATGCATATATATATATACATACATCTAGGTTTTTCTCCTTTTTCTAAATAGCTCTTGTTCTTCTTTATTTCTTCTATTGTCCATGGGGAAGTGGAAAAGAATCTTTCCTCCGTAAGCCATGCGTGTCGTATGAGGCGACTAAAATGCCGGGAGCAATGGGCTAGTAACCCCTTCACCTGTAGACATTTACTAAAAAAGAGAAGAAGAAAAACTTTATAAAACTGGGATGCTTGAATGTGCGTGGATGTAGTGCGGATGACAAGAAACAGATGATTGCTGATGTTATGAATGAAAAGAAGTTGGATGTCCTGGCCCTAAGCAAAACAAAGCTGAAGATGGTAGGGGAGTTTCGGTGGGGGGAAATAAATGGGATTAAATCTGGAGTATCTGAGAGAGTTAGAGCAAAGGAAGGGGTAGCAGTAATGTTAAATGATCAGTTATGGAAGGAGAAAAGAGAATATGAATGTGTAAATTCAAGAATTATGTGGATTAAAGTAAAGGTTGGATGCGAGAAGTGGGTCATAATAAGCGTGTATACACCTGGAGAAGAGAGGAATGCAGAGGAGAGAGAGAGATTTTGGGAGATGTTAAGTGAATGTATAGGAGCCTTTGAACCAAGTGAGAGAATAATTGTGGTAGGGTACCTGAATGCTAAAGTAGGAGAAACTTTTAGAGAGGGTGTGGTAGGTAAGTTCGGGGTGCCAGGTGTAAATGATAATGGGAGCCCTTTGATTGAACTTTGTATAGAAAGGGGCTTAGTTATAGGTAATACATATTTTAAGAAAAAGAGGATAAATAAGCATACAAGATATGATGTAGGGCAAAATGACAGTAGTTTGTTGGATTATGTATTGGTAGATAAAAGACTGTTGAGTAGACTTCAGGATGTACATGTTTATAGAGGGGCCAGAGATATATCAGATAACTTTCTAGTTGTAGCTACACTGAGAGTAAAAGGTAGATGGGATACAAGGAGAATAGAAGCATCAGGGAAGAGAGAGGTGAAGGTTTATAAACTAAAAGAGGAGGCAGTTAGGGTAAGATATAAACAGCTATTGGAGGATAGATGGGCTAATGAAAGCATAGGCAATGGGGTCAAAGAGGTATGGGGTAGGTTTAAAAATGTAGTGTTAGAGTGTTCAGCAGAAGTTTGTGGTTACAGGAGATTGGGTGCGGGAGGGAAGAGGAGCGATTGGTGGAATGATAATGTAAAGAGAGTAGTAAGGGAGAAAAAGTTAGCATATGAGAAGTTTTTACAAAGTAGAAGTGATGCAAGGAGGGAAGAGTATATGGAGAAAAAGAGAGAGGTTAAGAGAGTGGTGAAGCAATGTTAAAAGAGAGCAAATGAGAGAGTGGGTGAGATGTTATAAAAAAATTTTGTTGAAAATAAGAAAAAGTTTTGGAGTGAGATTAACAAGTCAAGGAAGCCTAGAGAACAAATGGATTTGTCAGTTAAAAATAGGAGAGGAGAGTTATTAAATGGAGAGTTAGAGGTATTGGGAAGATGGAGGGAATATGTTGAGGAATTGTTAAATGTTGATGAAGATAGGGAAGCTGTGATTTCGTGTATAGGGCAAGGAGGAATAACATCTTGAAGGAGTGAGGAAGAGCCAGTTGTGAGTGTGGGGGAAGTTCGTGAGGCAGTAGGTAAAATGAAAGGGGGTAAGGCAGCCGGGATTGATGGGATAAAGATAGAAATGTTAAAAGCAGGTGGGGATATAGTTTTGGAGTGGTTGGTGCAATTATTTAATAAATGTATGGAAGAGGGTAAGGTACCTAGGGATTAACAGAGAGCATGCATAGTTCCTTTGTATAAAGGCAAAGGGGACAAAAGAGAGTGCAAAAATTATAGGGGGATAAGACTGTTGAGTATACCTGGTAAAGTGTATGGTAGAGTTATTATTGAAAGAATTAAGAGTAAGACGGAGAATAGGATAGCAGATGAACAAGGAGGCTTTAGGAAAGGTAGGGGGTGTGTGGACCAGGTGTTTACAGTGAAACATATAAGTGAACAGTATTTAGATAAGGCTAAAGAGGTCTTTGTGGCATTTATGGATTTGGAAAAGTCATATGTCATGGTGGATAGGGGGGCAATGTGGCAGATGTTGCAGGTGTATGGTATAGGAGGTAGGTTACTGAAAGCAGTGAAGAGTTTTTACGAGGATGGTGAGGCTCAAGTTAGAGTATGTAGGAAAGAGGGAAATTATTTCCCAGTAAAAGTAAGCCTTAGACAAGGATGTGTGATGTCACCATGGTTGTTTAAGAGAAGTCACCATGGTTGTATGAGAAGTAAATGCGAGGGTCTTGGCAAGAGGCGTGGAGTTAAAAGATAAAGAATCACACATAAAGTGGGAGTTGTCACAGTTGCTCTTTGCTGATGACACTGTGCTCTTGGGAGATTCTGAAGAGAAGTTGCAGAGAATGGTGGATGAATTTGGTAGGGTGTGCAAAAGAAGAAAATTAAAAGTGAATACAGGAAAGAGTAAGGTTATGAGGATAACAAAAAGATTAGGTGATGAAAGATTGGATATCAGATTGGAGGGAGAGAGTATGGAGGAGGTGAATGTATTCAGATATTTGGGAGTGGACGTGTCAGCGGATGGGTCCATGAAAGATGAGGTGAATCATAGAATTGATGAGGGGAAAAGGGTGAGCAGTGCACTTTGGAGTCTGTGGAGACAAAGAACTTTGTCCTTGGAGGCAAAGAGGGAATGTATGAGAGTATAGTTTTACCAATGCTCTTATATGGGTGTGAAGCATGGGTGATGAATGTTGCAGCGAGGAGAAGGCTGGAGGCAATGGAGATGTCATGTCTGAGGGCAATGTGTGGTGTGAATATAATGCAGAGAATTCGTAGTTTGGAAGTTAGGAGGAGGTGCGGGATTACCAAAATTGTTGTCCAGAGGGCTGAGGAAGGGTTGTTGAGGTGGTTCAGACATGTAGAGAGAATGGAGCAAAACAGAATGACTTCAAGAGTGTATCAGTCTGTAGTGGAAGGAAGGCGGGGTAGGGGTTGGCCTAGGAAAGGTTGGAGGGAGGGGGTAAAGGAGGTTTTGTGTGTGAGGGGCTTGGACTTCCAGCAGGCATGCGTGAGCGTGTTTGATAGGAGTGAATGGAGACAAATGGTTTTTAATACTTGACGTGCTGTTGGAGTGTGAGCAAACTAACATTTATGAAGGTGTTCAGGGAAACCGGCAGGCCGGACTTGAGTCCTGGAGATGGGAAGTACAGTGCCTGCACTCTGAAGGAGGGGTGTTAATGTTGCAGTTTAAAAACTGTAGTGTAAAGCACCCTTCTGGCAAGACAGTGATGGAGTGAATGATGGTGAAAGTTTTTCTTTTTCGGGCCACCCTGCCTTGGTGGGAATCGGCCAGTGTGATAATAAAATAATAATAATAAATAAAAATGATATGTTTTCAGTTGATGGTTATCCTATACTAAGTATTTGTGTATTAGGTTTGTGGTCATGTTTTTTGCGCTCATGGAGGGGGATGGGGAGGGAGTTCTTGGTTATAGTGATTTGAGGGGATTTCTCTAAAATGGGTGTTAGCTGGTGATGCTGATCTTAGTTTCTCGTGATTTTGACAGTGTTTTGGCAGTATTCAGTGGTGATTTTGGTAGTAATCAGTGGTATTTTGGGAGTATTCGTAGGTGTTTGATGGTGTTTTTGAAGGTGTTCAAATGATGTGCAGAGTATTTTTTGAAGATGATCAGTGGTGTTTTGGTGTTGTTCAAAGTTGGTTCAAAGTTAGTCTGTGTGTTAGTTATGGTAATGTCTCATGTCATAAGTGTATGTGTTAGTGTTTTTTTGTGCTAATGTTGATCTTGGAGAATGAGGGAGGAATTTGGTGGATGAGATGCAATTTCGGTTAATGAAATGTGTAAGTGTGAATGAGAATGTAAATTGGTGGATGAGTTAGAGAAGACAAAATGTTATGTGATCTTAGTAAAAGTATAGATAGTTTTAGTGATCTTGATGCAAGTGATCTTAGTTTTTAGTGATCTTGGTTATGAAGTTTTAAGAGAATGTGTACAAAACGTGTGATGTTTTAGTGATCTTAGTGGTGGGGTTATATAATTTGGTAAACGTCTTGATTCTGATGATCTTAGATATTTTAGTTATAACAGGTTCAAACAAGGCGTTTGGGTGTGACGTCACTGATCACCAAGTAAACACAGGTTGGAGTGTGATGTCATGGGAGGTGTCACTATCTGTGCCGGCATGTGTTGGTGGTTGTGAGGTGAGTGTATTAGATATTGGTAAATATTGTAAGGAGTTGATGATTGTGATTTTTGTGTGAATGTTTATAAAAATGAGTGTTTTCTGCGATCTTGGTGGTTTTGACGTAAGTGATCATGGATGTCAGTTGATGGATGTCTTAGTTTTTTTTTTTTTTTTTTTTTGTGTGTGTACATGATATGTTATGTTTTCAGTTGGTGGTGATCCTGTTGTAAGTGTTTCAGTGTTGTTTGGAAATGTTCAAAGGTGTTTGAAAGTATTCAAATGATTTATGAGAATGTTTGTTTTGCGGTCATGTTATATCATAGTCTGAAGTGAGTGGGATCGTCTTGGTTATAGTGACTTGAGGGGATTTCTATAAAATGGGTGATAAGTGGTGGGTTAAATCTTAGTTTCTGGTGATTTTTAGTGGTGTCTGGGCAGTATTCAGTGCTGTTTTGGTAGTATTCAGTGGTTCTTTGGAATATTCAAAGGAAATTGAGGGTGTTTTTGGTGTTGTTCATAGTAAAGTGTGGTGTGTATGAGTTAGTTTTTGTGATAATGTTGTAAAGTCTGGAGACTGAGGGAGTAGTTTGGTGGGTGAGTTGTAATTTAATGAAATGTGTAAGTGTAGATGAATTAGAGATGTCAAATCTTATTTGGGAATATTCAAAATGATATTTTGGAAGTGTTCCAATGATGTCTTCGAAATGTTCTAATGTAATTTGGAAGTGTTTCAGTGTTGTCTGGAAATGTTCAAAGGTGTTTTTGTGAGTATTCAAATGATTTATGAGAGAGTTTTTATGGGGTTCAAAATAATCTAGGGATGTTCTGTAGTGAGATGATAAAGGATGTTGATGAGACAATATTTCTTAAGAGATATTGAGAAAAAGTGCTCTTCAAATGATGAATGAGAGTGTTTTGAAGGTGTTCAAAGTAAATTGTGGTGTCTGTGTGTTAGGTGTTTGCAGAAATTGGTAATCCTCTTGGTTACAGTAATTTGAGGGGATTTGTGTGAAAAATGGGTGTTAGTTGGTGATGTTGATCTTAGTTTCTGGTGATTTTGGTGGTGTTTTGGTAGTATTCAATGGTGTATTTGGGAGTACTCAAATGGTGTTTGAGACTATTCAAAGGTGTTTTAGAAGGTGTTCAAATGATGTGCAAGAGTATTTTTTAATTCAAGGAAGCTGTATAGCAAAAAAAATTGTAGCACTTTCGTTTACCGTCCGATTTCTTCCAGTTTCGGTGCACAAGACAAAGTGTTTTCACTCTTTGTAAAAAATATTTATCAAAAATATACCTCAAACAACAACTGAGAAAAGACTGAAAAAGGACTGATTTACTGAAAATGCCCTTTGGCAGGATGGTAGTCCTATATGGGACGACGTAAGGTTGTTTGGACACTTGGTGCCGAGAGAACAATGCTTATACGAATTTGCAATTATTACTGACTCAAGAAATTGTAATGACACGATTGCAAATAACCACAGTGGCTAACGCGACGCGACGGGCTGGAGTTTTGAGACTCTATGACCGCGGGTTCAATCCCGGCCAGGGGTATGGTTTGTAATTATTACCTTTCCTCTAAATAACGTATCTTTATTTCACAAAAAAATAAAGTTTGTTAGTTCCTGGAATGTTGCAAAAAATCTGCCCTTTACTCCCACATAACTCCCAAAGTATTTGGAATATTTCCAAAAATGAATAACTGTTAATTAGAGAAATCATTATTCTACAATTTCTATGAATATTATTACATTTAATTAAGTAATAAAGGCAGACTATGTACCGTAAAGTGAATAAGTTACTTCCGAGATATTGACCTGGAGCGCCGGCCGGCCTCCATCTCAAAAAATAAAAAAATCGCAAAAATTGCGCTTGTTTGGGTGTATTTCTTAGTAAACTGATGTTCTAGTGCAGTTATCCTCTTCAGCACACCGTTTTCTATCATTGAAGACCAAGTCATACAACAAGAAGTCGAGGGGTAACAATTTTATATCGAATATATTGGTGGATTCTCGCCATATTATGGCCTATTTTATTCAGTCTAGAGTATATAACATGTTTGTATGTTATTTATAGTGTTTATTATATCATATTACATCAATTCTGATAGATAAATAAGCCGTAGAGTTGATATATAAGCTAATATAAGCGTAATAATGAAGTGATTTCTCCTTGCACTCTCTGGAGCGGTGGTAGGCCTGGTAGGCTCAAAGTCTACGGATAAACTCTGCCTACTGTTTTATGATGCCAAATAGTCAGTTATTATATTAGAAAGAATAATGCAAGAAAAAGAGATAAAAAAACAAGGAAAAAATTCCAAAAAATATATGGGCTCTGAGCACACTCGCTACCCATATTGCTGTCACCATACCTGATATAAATGACTATAATTTCCTGTAGAAACGTCGTAGAACATTCATTCTGGTACCATTGTGTTGCTAAAGAGTTAAGCTATTTTTCGGTATATATAACTCAATTTCTATAATTTTTTTCGATTTTTGGTTGAGCGCGGGCGGAAATTTGCCCTACAGTCCCCGTCAATTGAAGGTGTTCAGTGGTGTTCTGGGAGTATTCAGTGGTGATTCGAATGATGTATGAGAGTGTTTTGGTAGTGTTCAAAGTAAAGTGTGGTGTCTGTGTGTTAGTGTTGGTAATGACTCATAAGTGTATAAGTTAGTTTTCTTGTGCTAATGTTGTAAAAAACTGGAAAATGAGGGAATAGTTTGGGGGATGAGATGATATTTAATGAAGTATGTAAGTGTGGATGAGTTAGAAATGTCAAATGTTATTTGCGAATATTCAAAATGTTATTTTGGAAGTGATCCAATGCTGTCTTCGAAATGTTCTAATGTAATTTGGAAGTGTTTCAGAGTTGTTTGGAAATGTTCAAAGGTGTTTTTTGCGTGGGATCGTCTTGGTTGCAGTGATTTGAGGGGATTTCTATGAAATGGGTGATAGATGGTGGTGTAGACCTTAGTTTCTGGTGATTTTTAGTGGTGTTTGGGCAGTATTCAATGCTGTCATAAGTGTATGTGTTAGTTTTTATGATAATGTTGTAAAGTCTGGAGACTGAGGGAGTAGTCTGGTGGGTCAGTTGTAATTTCGGTTAATGAAATGTGTAAGTGTAGATGAATTAGAGATGTCAAATCTTATTTGGGAATATTCAAAATGATATTTTGGAAGTGTTCCAATGATGTCTTCGAAATGTTTTAATGTATTTTGGAAGTGTTTCAGTGATGTTTGAAAATGTTCAAAGGTGTTTTTGTGAGTATTCAAATGATTTATGAGAGAGTTTTGATGGTGTTCAAAGTAATCTAGGGATGTTCTGTAGTGAGATGATAAAGGATGTTGATGAGAGAATATATTTCTTAAGAGATATTGAGAAAAGTGTGTGTGTGTGTGTGTGTGTACTCACCTTTTTGTACTCACCTATTTGTGGTTGCAGGGGTCGAGTCTTAGCTCCTGGCCCCGCTTCTTCACCGGTTGCTACTGGGCCCTCTCTCTCCCCGCTCCATGAGCTTTATCAAACCTCGTCTTAAAACTGTGTATGGTTCCTGCCTCCACTACGTCATTTTCTAGGCTATTCCACTGCCTTACAACTCTATGACTGAAGAAATACTTCCTAATATCTCTCTGACTCATTTGTGTTTTCAACTTCCAATTGTGGCCTCTCGTTTCTGTGTCCCCTCCCTGGAACATCCTGTCTTTGTCCACCATGTCTATTCCACGCAGTATTTTATAAGTCGTTATCATGTCTCCCCTGACCCTCCTGTCCTCCAGTGTCGTCAGGCCGATTTCCCTTAATCTTTCTTCATAGGACATTCCCCTTAGCTCTGGAACTAACCTTGTGGCAAACCTTTGTACTTTCTCTAGTTTCTTGACGTGCTTTATGAAGTGCGGGTTCCAAACAGGTGCTGCATACTCCAGTATGTGCCTGACATACACGGTGTACAGTGTCTTTAACGATTCCTTACTAAGGTATCGGAATGCTGTTCTCAGGTTTGCCAGGCGTCCATATGCTGCAGCAGTTATCTGATTGATGTGTGCTTTCGGAGACATGCTCGGTGTTATACTCACCCCAAGATCTTTCTCCTTGAGTGAGGTTTGCAGTCTTTGGCCACCTAGCCTATACTCTGTCTGTGGTCTTCTGTGCCCTTCCCCTATCTTCATGACTTTGCATTTGGCAGGATTAAATTCGAGAAGCCATTTGCTGGACCAGGTGTCCAGTCTGTCCAGGTCTCTTTGAAGTCCTGCCTGGTCCTCATCAGATTTAATTCTCCTCATTAACTTCACATCATCTGCAAACAGGGACACTTCTGAGTCTAACCCTTCCATCATGTCGTTCACATATACCAAAAATAGCACTGGTCCTAGGACCGACCCCTGTGGGACCCCGCTCGTCACAGGTGCCCACTGTGATACATCATTACGTACCACGACTCGTTGTTGCCTGCCTGTCAGGTATTCTCTGATCCATTGCAGTGCCCTTCCTGTTATATGCGCCTGATGCTCTAGCTTCTGCACTAATCTCTTGTGAGGAACTGTGTCAAAGGCCTTCTTGCAGTCCAAGAAGATGCAATCAACCCACCCCTCTCTCTCGTGTCTTACTTCTGTTATTTTATCATAAAACTCCAGAAGGTTTGTGACACAGGATTTGCCTTCCATGAATCCGTGCTGGTTGGCATTTATACTCTTGTTCCATTCCAGGTGCTCCACCACTGTGTGTGTGTGTGTGTGTGTGTGTGTGTGTGTGTGTGTGTGTGTGTGTGTGTGTGTGTGTGTGTGTGGTGTGTATGTGTGTGGTGTGTATGTGTGTGTGTGTGTGTGTGTGTGTGTGTGTGTGTGTGGTGTGTGTATGTGTGTGTGTGTGTGTGTGTGTGTGTGTGTGTGTGTGTGTACTCACCTAGTTGTACTCACCTAGTTGAGGTTGCGGGGGTCGAGTCCGAGCTCCTGGCCCCGCCTCTTCACTGATCGCTACTAGGTCACTCTCCCCGAGCCGTGAGCTTTATCATACCTCTGCTTAAAGCTATGTATGGATCCTGCCTCCACTACATCGCTTCCCAAACTATTCCACTTACTGACTACTCTGTGGCTGAAGAGATACTTCCTAACATCCCTGTGATTCATCTGTGTCTTCAGCTTCCAACTGTGTCCCCTTGTTACTGTGTCCAATCTCTGGAACATCCTGTCTTTGTCCACCTTGTCAATTCCTCTCAGTATTTTGTATGTCGTTATCATGTCCCCCCTATCTCTCCTGTCCTCCAGTGTCGTCAGGTTGATTTCCCTTAACCTCTCCTCGTAGGACATACCTCCTAGCTCTGGGACTAGTCTTGTTGCAAACCTTTGCACTTTCTCTAGTTTCTTTACGTGCTTGGCTAGGTGTGGGTTCCAAACTGGTGCCGCATACTCCAATATGGGCCTAACGTATACAGTGTACAGGGTCCTGAACGATTCCTTATTAAGATGTCGGAATGCTGTTCTGAGGTTTGCTAGGCGCCCATATGCTGCAGCAGTTATTTGGTTGATGTGCGCTTCAGGAGATGTGCCTGGTGTTATACTCACCCCAAGATCTTTTTCCTTGAGTGAGGTTTGTAGTCTCTGACCCCCTAGACTGTACTCCGTCTGCGGCCTTCTTTGCCCTTCCCCAATCTTCATGACTTTGCACTTGGTGGGATTGAACTCCAGGAACCAATTGCTGGACCAGGTCTGCAGCCTGTCCAGATCCCTTTGTAGTTCTGCCTGGTCTTCGATCGAGTGTATTCTTCTCATCAACTTCACGTCATCTGCAAACAGGGACACCTCAGAGTCTATTCCTTCCGTCATGTCGTTCACAAATACCAGAAACAGCACTGGTCCTAGGACTGACCCCTGCGGGACCCCGCTGGTCACAGGTGCCCACTCTGACACCTCTGACACCTGTGTGTGTGTGTGTGTGTGTGTGTGTGTGTGTGTGTGTGTGTGTGTGTGTGTGTGTGTGTGTGTGTGTGTGTGTGTGTGTGTGTGTGTGTGTGTTTGTGTGTGTGTGGGTATTAACGCCGTAATATGTAAAATTGTGATTAGTGAATTTATCGAAAAGTGGTTATAAGTTGTAAGTGTTTTGGTGACTTTTTCTGATGAAATAGTTAAAACGAGAAAAATTGTGGGTTATGAGTGAAAATTGTGTCTTGTTGGAGATGCTGGTGGGAGAGTAAGGTGTTGGGAGATGTTGGTGGGAGAGTGAGGTGTTGGGAGATGTTGGTGGGAGAGTGAGGTGTTTGGAGATGGGTGGGAGAGCGAGGTGTTGGGAGATGGATGGATGGATGTGAAGAGGGTGATGAGAAGTAAAGTTTGGGGGGTGGGGAGAAGGGGTAAGAAGAGGATTGTATTAGAATTTTAATGTAATATGGGAATTTTACTGAAATTAAAGGTATTGTGTGATTGAGTAAGCATATCTAGGCTTAAATTCTCTCTACTGGGAGCGCTTGAGGTTCCTAAACCTGTATTCCCTGGAACGCAGGCGGGAGAGATACATGATTATATACACCTGGAAAATCCTAGAGGGACTAGTACCGAACTTGCACACGAAAATCACTCACTACGAAAGCAAAAGACTTGGCAGACGATGCACCATCCCCCCAATGAAAAGCAGGGGTGTCACTAGCACGTTAAGAGACCATACAATAAGTGTCAGGGGCCCGAGAATGTTCAACTGCCTCCCAGCACACATAAAGGGGATAACCAACAGACCCCTGGCAGTCTTCAAGCTGGCACTGGACAAGCACCTAAAGTCGGTTCCTGACCAGCCAGGCTGTGGCTCGTACGTTGGTTTGCGTGCAGCCAGCAGCAACAGCCTGGTTGATCAGGCTCTGATCCACCAGGAGGCCTGGTCACAGACCGGGCCGCGGGGGCGTTGACCCCCGGAACTCTCTCCAGGTAAACTCCAGGTATGGTAGAAATGAATGTTATTGTTGAGGTAGAGAGAGAAGAGTTACTTGGAGGGTCTGACCTGACATCTGTATCTGAGGTCAGTCAGTCAGATAAGTCTCGCTAAGCAGTTCTCACTCGGAATATTTGTGCAGATGTCTAGACTTGAGGAAAGAGACGGGCTGGAGTTTTGAGACTCTATGACCGCGGGTTCAATCCCGGCCGGGGGTATGGTTAAGAGTGAAAATGTGTAATATTTTCCCTATGTTGTATATGAAATGTGTAATACTGAGAATTAATGTAATGGAGAAAATGTAATACTGAGAATTAATGTAATGGAGAAAATGTAATACTTTAAAATGGAAAATATTAGTTTTATCCTATGTTTACTTCATTTAAGTTAACAAGAAGAAAAGTAACTTAGTTGATTTTAAGTTAATAAGAGAACACAGAGTGACCTAGCTTGATCAATCCTGTTGTGTCCTGAGTGAGGTTATCACGTGACGTCACTGGCCGCTGAGTAAACACAGGTGGGGTGACGTCGTGCATGCCAGGAAGTTACTTGTTTAGACCTGCATATACACAAAAATTTGATCCAAGGAAGTGGAGAGTAGCTCAAATCTTTGTATTATTGATATTGAGAAAAAGTTGATCCAAGGAAGTGGATTAGATTAGATTTAGATTTTGCCACCGAAGTGGCTAGTTTATTGTGCACCCCATATCCATCCTGTGGACGGTAGCGCGAGAGCATATGGATACACAAAAGGCCTAGGAACTAGGCCCCAAAGGGTTAACATGAATACATTTGGATTTATATCTACACATCTATAGTTCACTTATCTGTTACAAGCAAATTTAAGAAATTTGCTTAGTATATCTGGTATCTTATTTTCATTAATGAGATATCTTGACATGTCACATAGGTTATTATACTGTCTGTCTCTGTATTCCTCAATAAGTGGACAATTAAGCACATAGTGTTCAAGAGAGTGACCATATGCCTGATCACATAATTTACATTTAGTTTGATCATCATCTGTGTGTCTCCCAAACTGCCAGAAGTACTTGTAACCAAGCCTAAGCCTGGCCACTACAACATCAGTCAATCTGTTCACATTGCAAGTTGCTCCATAAACATACTTATCTACGTTCATGTTATCATAGTGGGTTATAGATCTACTCAGGCTTCTAATTGCATTCCTATAACAATCATTTTCATTATTTACTTCTCTCCTAATATTATTCCTAATGCTAGACACAGTTATACCAAAGTTATATTCTACATTCTCCTTCTGGGTACTCTTCTTGGCTAACATATCAACTTTATCATGAAGGAGTAATCCAATGTGTGATGGGATCCATAGCAATTGTACATTAATTCCTTTGTCCCTAATTTTTGAGTATCTATACCTGGCTTCTCCAATGAGCATGTTGTTGGAGTCATTGTATGAGTCAAGAGCCTTCAATGGTGACAGAATCAGTAATGATGATAGAGCCAAGCTCAGTGTCATAGGTTAGCTTTAGCGCCATTAGGATTGCAAACAATTCAGTTTGCAGTGTAGACGCCCAGTTGTTAATTCTTATGCCTAACTCAACAAATTTATTATCGTTCTTAACAAGGGAGGTGGCAACAAGAGCAGATGCAGCCCTGCCAGAAGACTCCTGTTTAGATCCATCAGTGTATATAACTTGTGATAACTTATTACTACCAGCTAGGTGAGAAATTTCTTCTTGAGCAGTTGCTCTAACAAGAGATTTGAGGAAGGGATTACTAGCAATGAGCTTCTTGGGAGGGACTTGCAGGTATGTGATATTAAATGAACACATCTTCCACGGAGGGGTGAAATGCTCTTGTTGCCTACAGTGATACAGTTCATGCAGGTTATGAAACTTAATGTAATTGAACGTTTTCACAATCCATTTAGATCTGTGTGTATTTACTTCTAGACACATGGTAAGATTCATTGTGACAGTGTCTGGTTCGTTTCTCAACATTCTAATACCGAGTACAGTGCTAATCTCAATAATCCTATCACTGATACTAGAAATACCAAGCTCTTTCCTCATGTTAAGAACTTTTGTAGATCTGGGACAGCCAAGAATAATCCTGAGAGCTTCATTTTGCATTAACTCCAAGGGTTGGAGAGAACTTTCTCTAGCTAATATCAACATGGGAGCAGCAGAATCAATTAAGGACCTAACATAGGTTATGTACATCATTCTAACGATTCTCACATTTGCACCATAGTTGGGATTGTAGCCAGCAACAGCTTTGAGAGCATTCAGCCTAGCTTTGCATTTCTTGTTTAGTTGTGGTATAGTGGATTTGTTAAAGGGTACATCTACACCAAGATATCTGTAAGTTTTAACGTAGCTAATGATTTCACCCTGCAAATAGATGGGTGGGGGATATCGTTTGCTTGTTAATATCTTTGTTTTAGAGGAAAATATTATGAGGCCTAGTCGATTACAAATTGCTTGAACTTCATTAAGAATGGTATTCATCTTCTTATGCCCTGTTGTATGGATCATGATATCATCAGCATAGCTTATAGCTATATGTTTAGGTGAGGCAGGTAGAGCATTTAGGAGAGCATTAATCAGAATATTAAATAGCACTGGACTAAGAACTCCTCCCTGCGGTGTACCTAAAGACATTTCTTTAGAATCACTTCTGAAGCCTTGGTAAAGGACAGAGGATACTCTATTTGACAGGTATCCTATTATCCAGCAGAGTAAGCTACCACCAATATTCATTTTGGCTAGTTCATGTAGTATAACTCCAAACCAACAGATACAGATACTAATGCCGGAAAAAAAATCCCCCCCCAGTACCAACAATACCACCAGTCCGATAACATTCTTCTTTGCAAATATACAGGGTCTAAAGCCAGCAATAAACAACAAAATACCTTTCATCCGTGGACTGCTTGCAGAGGCAAAGGCAATGTTCGCGGCTTTCACTGAGACCCACATAAAGGATCACTTGGACAACGAAATATGGATCCCAGGTTACAACCTATACAGATGTGACAGAGTGAACAGGCAAAAGGGGGGGGGTTGGCCTGTACATTGCAGAGTCACTTGTTTGCACAGAACTGCTTAATGCCTCAAATGACGTAGTGGAAGTTTTAGCAGTAAAGGTCGAGAACCAAAACCTAGTCATTGTGGTAGTCTACAAGCCTCCGGATGCAACATCCCAGCAATTCCAGGAACAGCTGTTAAAAATTGACCACTGTCTGGAAAATCTTCCAGCTCCTGCACCCAACATCTTGCTCCTGGGGGATTTCAACTTAAGGCACCTAAAATGGAGGAATATAGCAAATAATATTGTTGCAGTAATAACACCAGGAGGCAGCTCTGATGAAAACTCACACTCACACGAGCTTTTAAATCTCTGCACAAAATTCAATTTAAACCAGCAAATAATAGAGCCTACTAGACTGGAGAATACACTAGACCTCATCTTCACTAACAATGATGATCTGATAAGAAATGTCACCATATCAAAAACAATATACTCAGATCACAACATAATTGAGGTTCAGACATGTATGCGTGGAGCCTCAGACCGACAAAATGAGACTAGTCACGAGGGAGCATTCACCAAATTCAACTTCAATAACAAAAACATAAAGTGGGACCAAGTAAACCAAGTCCTAACCGATATAAGCTGGGAAGATATACTAAGCAACACAGACCCAAACTTATGCCTAGAACAGATTAACTCGGTGGCACTCGATGTATGCACAAGGCTTATTCCTCTAAGAAAAAGGAGGAGTAGATGTAAAATAGAAAGAGACAGGCGCTCCCTTTACAGGCGACGGAAAAGAATAACAGAGCGGCTAAAAGAGGTCAATATATCAGAAATGCGCAGGGAGACACTGGTCAGAGAAATAGCAAGCATCGAACTTAAGCTAAAAGAATCCTTTAGGAGTCAGGAATCGCGGGAAGAACTAAAAGCCATAAATGAAATCGAAAGAAACCCAAAGTATTTCTTCTCCTATGCCAAATCAAAATCGAGAGCAACGTCCAGTATTGGGCCCCTACTTAAACAAGATGGGTCCTACACAGATGACAGCAAGGAAATGAGTGAGCTACTCAAGTCCCAATATGACTCAGTTTTTAGCAAGCCGCTAACCAGACTGAGAGTCGAAGATCAAAATGAATTTTTTATGAGAGAGCCACAAAATTTGATTAACACAAGCCTATCCGATGTTATCCTGACGCCAAATGACTTCGAACAGGCGATAAATGACATGCCCATGCACTCTGCCCCAGGGCCAGACTCATGGAACTCTGTGTTCATCAAGAACTGCAAGAAGCCCCTATCACGAGCCTTTTCCATCCTATGGAGAGGGAGCATGGACACGGGGGTCGTCCCTCAGTTACTAAAAACAACAGACATAGCCCCACTCCACAAAGGGGGCAGTAAAGCAACAGCAAAGAACTACAGACCAATAGCACTAACATCCCATATCATAAAAATCTTTGAAAGGGTCCTAAGAAGCAAGATCACCACCCATCTAGAAACCCATCAGTTACACAACCCAGGGCAACATGGGTTTAGAACAGGTCGCTCCTGTCTGTCTCAACTACTGGATCACTACGACAAGGTCCTAAATGCACTAGAAGACAAAAAGAATGCAGATGTAATATATACAGACTTTGCAAAAGCCTTCGACAAGTGTGACCATGGCGTAATAGCGCACAAAATGCGCGCTAAAGGAATAACAGGAAAAGTTGGTCGATGGATCTATAATTTCCTCACTAACAGAACACAGAGAGTAGTCGTCAACAGAGTAAAGTCCGAGGCAGCTACGGTGAAAAGCTCTGTTCCACAAGGCGCAGTACTAGCTCCCATCTTGTTCCTCATCCTCATATCCGACATAGACAAGGATGTCAGCCACAGCACCGTGTCTTCCTTTGCAGATGACACCCGAATCTGCATGACAGTGTCTTCCATTGCAGACACTGCAAGGCTCCAGGCGGACATCAACCAAATCTTTCAGTGGGCTGCAGAAAACAATATGAAGTTCAACGATGAGAAATTTCAATTACTCAGATATGGTAAACATGAGGAAATTAAATCTTCATCAGAGTACAAAACAAATTCTGGCCACAAAATAGAGCGAAACACCAACGTCAAAGACCTGGGAGTGATTATGTCGGAGGATCTCACCTTCAAGGACCATAACATTGTATCAATCGCATCTGCTAGAAAAATGACAGGATGGATAATGAGAACCTTCAAAACTAGGGAGGCCAAGCCCATGATGACACTCTTCAGGTCACTTGTTCTATCTAGGCTGGAATATTGCTGCACTCTAACAGCACCTTTCAAGGCAGGTGAAATTGCCGACCTAGAAAATGTACAGAGAACTTTCACGGCGCGCATAACGGAGATAAAACACCTCAATTACTGGGAGCGCTTGAGGTTTCTAAACCTGTATTCCCTGGAACGCAGGAGGGAGAGATACATGATTATATACACCTGGAAAATCCTAGAGGGACTAGTACCGAACTTGCACACGAAAATCACTCACTACGAAAGCAAAAGACTTGGCAGACGATGCACCATCCCCCCAATGAAAAGCAGGGGTGTCACTAGCACGTTAAGAGACCATACAACAAGTGTCAGGGGACCGAGACTGTTCAACTGCCTCCCAGCACACATAAGGGGGATTACCAACAGACCCCTGGCAGTCTTCAAGCTGGCACTGGACAAGCACCTAAAGGCAGTTCCTGATCAGCCGGGCTGTGGCTCGTACGTTGGTTTGCGTGCAGCCAGCAGCAACAGCCTGGTTGATCAGGCGCTGATCCACCAGGAGGCCTGGTCACAGACCGGGCCGCGGGGGCGTTGACCCCCGAAACTCTCTCCAGGTAAACTCCAGGTAATAACGGTTCTGTTCGCAATATCAAATGCAGATTTTAGATCAAGAAAAGTGGTAAAACTAGTAGAGGTGTGTGCAGTGAGAAAGGTGGAAATACAGTTCTGCACACTTTTACCTTTCATGAACCCATAGAGGTAGGGGGAAAGTTGGTGTCTGATTCTGTAGTACAGTCTGTTAAGTATCATTCTTTCAAAAGTTTTACAAAGACAACTAGTTAAGGAGATCAGCCTAAATGTATCAGGCTGTTGGGGCTTAGGGATAGGCACAATGAGACTATTGGTCCAGGAAGTAGGAAGAACGCCCTCAATGTAACTGAGATTATACAGTGCCAACAAAGGGTTATCAGGCACGTGCCTTAGAGTTCTGAGAATATCATAGGTTATACCATCCTCTCCAGGAGCAGTTGATCGACCTTTAGTTAATGCATTAACTAATTCATATTCGGTAAAGAGGCAATCACTCTCATCAACATTTTGGCTCATAAAATTAATCAGTTTCAACATTTCTTCAGAAGTACTCTCTAAATTTTTTTTAATATGAGATGGAAGGTTTTCATGCCTGGATGTTCTGGACCAGTCATTTATAAGGTCATTTGCTTTTTCAAGAGGAAAGGGATGAGCAACATTGCCAGTCTTTTTCCTGGTTATTTTATTTATACCTTTCCAAGCCAAACTTAAAGGGGTGGACCTATTTAATCCACTAACAAACTGTTCCCATTCCTGTTGCCTAAGTTCTTGCTTTCTATTCCTTGCATTTGTTAGTGCAGCTTGGAACGTTCTGAGCAGGTCTGGGGTTCTACATTCACGGTATACTTTACCAATCCTCCTAGCTGCTGCATGTGTTAGATTGCGCAGCTGTGGATCATTATAGTATTTACATTGGTTTTTATAGTTATTTATAGTGGAGGGTTTTTGTTTCCTATTCCTGCCCACTTGATCTGTGAGAACACTGTCAATAGTGGTAATTAAATCATCATTAAATTTTTGTGTGCCAATGGGCTCGTAATTCTTATATCATTGATCCAAGTGGTTAATAAAGTTATCTCTGTGTTCTGGTTTGAGAATAAGTTTCCTCCTTCTGTATTTAGCTCCTTGATTGCTGGAGATGTGATCAAGATTGACAGTTGTTAGTCTTAGGAAGTGATCAGATAGAAGATCATCAACTATGACAGAGTCATGCATCGTATATGATGTATTAAATCCAAGACACAGATCTAGTATGCCACCATATATGAGAGTAGGCTCAGTAGTGCCCACAATTCGAACATTATCATGCTCATTTAGCAATCTCACTAGTTTAGTTCCATTGGTGTTTGTTATAGACCCACCAATATTCTTATGTCTGGCATTAAAATCTCCAAGAATGATGGTAGGTTCACTATTGATGCGATCTGGTAAAACATCAGGTCGAAGCTGGTTCGCTGGGGCATAGAGATTAAAAATGTTTACGGAAAAATCGCCTGCATATACTTTGACACCATGATACTGCATGTTAACTCGACTCTGCAAGGAAAGGAGTGAATGTGGCAAGTTCTTTCTGACATACATCACACAACAGTTGGTTGACCTTAGGTTATAAGCTGCATATCCAGGCAAGTTTGGTGGAGGTGCTCCATCTTTCAATCTACATTCCTTCAAACAGATGACATCAATATTCTTGGTTGCACTAATATGATGTAAGTCAGGCAACCGCTTCTTGATGGAAGCAATGTTCCATGAAAAGATTTGTAATGTATCCATTGTAGTGAGTTATTACAATCTCTTGCTCATAAGATGGTAAAACTATTATGCTTTGACTACAGTGTGCAGGCACTTAAGAGCAAATAGCATAGTTTGTACGTCTTTATCTTCAGGACCTTTATTTTTAAGCATTTTTCGGCATCTTGACAGCCATGGAAATAAATGGTATAAAATACCGACACAATGGAAATATAAACTCACATGCAGTTTAATGTGATCCTTTATTGACAACGTTTCACCCACACAGTGGGCTTTTTCAAGTCACACACAGATCTACCTGGGGTGGAAGGTACGGGAGTACCTTCCACCCCAGGTAGATCTGTGTGTGACTTGAAAAAGCCCACTGTGTGGGTGAAACGTTGTCAATAAAGGATCGCATTAAACTGCATATGTGTTTATATTTCCATCTTGACAGCCAGTTAAAAGGCAAGTTTTGAAGGCAAGAGTCATGGGCTTCTTTCTCACAAATTGCTGGAAGCTGAACGGAGATTGCTGCACTTTTGACATCATCACCATGCTCAAGAGCATCATCCTGATTACATATATTTATTAAACTTGTCAGGATTTGTTCAAGATGCTCAATTTTTTTTCTGGAAATTTGTTATAATATGAGGAAGGTCAGGCGAATCCAATGCCTCTCCGGAGGATGGCACTTCTGGGTTAGTGCTTTCTTTAACACCTATCACCTTAACAGGTACCATGGTTACATTAGTGTTCTCTGATGGTGCCTGTGGCAAGTCTGTTTCATCATTCATTGCAGGTAGGTTCTGTGCATCTGACTCTTCTCCAATTTCCAGGGAGGTTACCTGTGTGGTGTCCGTCTGACTGTTGTAGTTGTGTGTATTGGGAGAAATGACAAACTCATCCCCATATTCAGGTGTAGCCATAGGTATCTGTAGTGGCAGACAAGTAGTTCCACATGTGCTGACAGGAATGGCTAGCTCCTCCACAGCTGGTGTGTGTGATAGTGGAGAGTAGCTCAAATCTTTGTATTATTGATATCGAGAAAAAGTTGATCCAAGGAAGTGGAGCAGGAATATTGGGTATACATGGTGGTGTGAAAGTGAAGGAGGTCTTGATCCGAGGAGATGGAGCAGGAATATTTGGGCAGAGAGGGTGATGGTGTGGGGGAAGATGATCTTGATCCAAGGAGATGGGGAGCACAAGAGAATGGAAATTTTGGAGGGAGATGGAGGGTAGCTCAAATCTTTGCATTATTAATATCGAGAAAAA
The DNA here is from genome assembly GCF_038502225.1 of Cherax quadricarinatus. NCBI lineage: Eukaryota > Metazoa > Arthropoda > Malacostraca > Decapoda > Parastacidae > Cherax > Cherax quadricarinatus. The sequence goes on from NC_091338.1 coordinate 30,244,643, forward strand.
GTTGATGCAAGGAAGTGGGGAGCATAAGAAAATGAAATTTAAAAAAAATTCTAAAAAAAATCGGAAAAAAATCTGGGGGCTGTGGCGATCTGGACGACGCTGCAGAAGGTGTGGCAGGGGTGGGGGAGCAGGGGGGTCGAGGGGCGGGGGGCGAGGTTCGAGGGGGGCTGTGGGTGAGACTCCAGAGGGAGTGTCGAGGGGGCAAGGGTCGAGGGGGCGGGGGGGAGGGTCGAGAGGTCGAGGGGGAGGGAGCAAGGGTCGTGGGGCTTGCAGGGGGGAGGGGGGTGGCGGTCGAGGGCGGGTGTGAGGTCAGGGTCATTATCAAAGGTGTGATTTTTCACACCTAGGTGCGAAAAGGCGGCATCCTTTGTGAAGCCATACAGAAGAAATCTTCACTACTGTCTCACACACTTCTATTCCAGTCATGATGACCAAAAGAGGCATCATCATCGGATTTTTCCTAAAAGCTTAATGAATTTGTAGTCCTGAGTTTCTTGACGAGGAATGTACTTCCATACACCAAACCTTCACTGATCTGCATTTACCTTCCTTTTCATCAAATACTACAAAAAAAAGGAGCTGTTCAGATCATAAATTTTCCAGACACCAACACCACTCCTAACAAAGTTATAATTCTTCCCATCAGCCAGACTGCACTGAAAGTTTGTAAGGTACTCAAACAAGCTAACAGTAGAGTCTCCATCACAACCAGCACCTCCATATAAAATCTAACTAGAGCAATATTTAAGCACCTTGAACCAGTAAACGAAGGGGTTTACACTATACCTTGTGGAGCCTGTGACTGAATATTCATAGTTGAAAGAAATCTCGAAACACGTCTCATTGAACACATTAATGCATGTTGGAACGATAACATGAACAAAACCTGCATACAACACCGGAATTCAGCCAACCACATCTTGAAATTCAACTTCCCTCGACTAGCGATTAAAGAACCTAATTTACGTAGACCTAAATGTCTAAAATCATCATTAATCGCTATTTCTAACACAAGTAAGCAATATATAGGCAACTTCATCATCTTTGAAAAAAGTAGCAAGAATCCTCTTGAAAACAGTAAGTCCTGTAGGGAGCAGTGAAAAAAATACAAATTTTAGAGATGCAAGCTGCACTCTTCAGGTATTATCTGTAAGGTAACAACAAACTTTCTGCAAAATTTTAGACTATTTCATGCCCATTTACCCTGCAGCATCTCCATCGTCTTTTTGTTAAATTGTACACCATTGAAAGCAAGTAGGTATAATTTATTTGTTATCAGGAAAATATTCAAGTGTACAACTGTACATTGTTTATATCTTTTTTGGTTGTGAAGATTGTATTATCAAATGTACATGTGTTATATCAATAATCAACTATTTAATTTTAAACTATTACAAGTTATTAGTGAAATATTTCTTGGTGTGGAACTTCAGCATCACTTTCCTGGAAAATATTCTTTGCTTGATATATCCATCTCTTGCCTTCTGTCCAGTCACTTCAGTGGAAGCTTCAGTCATCAATTTTATCCCTCTCTCAACAGCTTGAGTGTTGTTTGGCCACTTGTGCATTTCCAATGGAGTCTCAGTAATTTTTAGAACCTGTTGTTCTGATAGAGAAGCAATGAAAGGAGGCTCAGTTTTGAGTTCAGTCTTCCAGTCAATCATGGAATGATAGTTCATTGCTTGCCACTTTAGTTTGGGAATCACTACTTTTCTTGAGTTGACAATAGGAGCCACATTGTCATTCTCTTCATATTCCCTGTCATCCCCATCATCAGTGTAGATTAACAAGTCCTCGTCAGCAGCATCAACAGAATCTTCTCCATCCTCATCAGAGCTCTCAGTACTGTCTTTTGTCTGCTGATTCTCTTCTCTGATTATTCTTATCATTGAGACAGCTTTGTCTCTCACAGTCATGTCTTCATCAGTGCACATACCAAGAAGCAGCTGATCTGTGCCAGCAAAGTAGGAATTTCTTTGGACAGTCGTCTTTACTATCTTCTTCTTTGTTCAGATGTCTCATAAACTGCAGTGACTGGTAGACGCTCTTTGTACCGTGTGTGACTTTAAAATCAAAATGGCGGCTCTTTTCAGCTCTTGACTGGGTCTTGATGCTGCCACATGCAGTCTATGGATCCTACTCCATAAAGTATTCCACCTTGACACACACGGTGGACCTGGCTCAAGAGCAGCCTAGTCATCATCAACTACACATGTGATCACTCCTTTGCAATTCCTAAACAATAATTTCTTGTTCCTGATGTTGCTAATGCTAATGGGTTAAATTGGAACGACCTAACTATGGATCAGGTACGTGGTGTTGGTTGCCAATATGACGCTTTTCAGAACATAGTTCTAGCTGCCCAAGCAACTTATGTTCCAAGTAAGGAAATTAGATTAATCAAAAATTATCACAAATGGATAAACATTAGATTCAAACATCTCATTGGTCAAAAAAGAGGTACATACAGGCGTATCAAAAGAGGAGATAGGCAGTTAAGAAATCAATATATTCAATTAAAGAAAGAAAATAAAGGGAATTAGAAAGCTGAAACAGAGAATGAGGCTAAACTGGAAAGTGATTCGAAGACTAACCCAGAAGGTTTCTGAGTAATACCTATAAAAATGTAATAAATGTAATACCAATACAAAGCAGGTGACAGGTTCTTGCCTTACCTTTGTAGTGGGAAAATTTATTGAATCAATAATTGCCGAGGCAATTCTTAGCCATCTTGAAAGGCATAAATTGATTAATGAATCTCAGCATGGTTTTACAAAGGAGCGTTCCTACATTACGAATTTACAAACTTTTTTCACTAAGGTATTCGAAGAGGTAGATAATGATAACGAATATGATATTGTGTATATGGACTTCAGTAAGGCTCTTGAAAGAGTTCCACATTAGAAGCTACTGAGGAAAATTAAGGCACACGGAATAGGAGGAGAAATATTTTCCTGGGTAGGCAGCAGAGAGTTTGCATCACTAGGAAGGAATCAGAGTGGGGAAACATCACGAGTGGTGTTCTGCAGGGGTCAGTGTTGGGCCCATTGTTGTTTACAATTTATATAAATTCATTCTAATGAGGACATTAGAGCACTCGAGGAAAATTTGAAAAGACTGATAGAGTGGTCGGATAAGTAGCAGATGCAGTTTAATATACACAAATGCAAAGTTCTAAACACTGAATAAGAAAATAATGCCACACTTAAACTGAATAATGTATATCTTTATATTAGTGATTGCAATAAAGGATTTGGGAGTTCTGTTTAAAAGTAATCTAAAACCAAGACAACAGTGCATAAGTGTTCACAATAAAGTGAGCAGAATCCTATGCTCCATATCAAGAAGCATAAATAATAGAAGTCCTCAGGTTGTTCGTCAACTCAATACATCTTTGCTTAGGATTCATTTAGACTATGCTGCTCAGTTCTGGTCACTGTATTTCAGAATGGATATAAATGCTCTGGAAAACGTACAGAGGAGGATGACAAAGTTGATCACATGTATCAGAAATCTTCCCTATGAGGATAGACTGAGGCCCTGAATCTGCACTCTCTCGAAAGGTGTAGAATTAGGGGGAAGGGGATATGACTGAGGTGTATAAATAGAAAACAGGAATGTAAATAGCGTGTTAAAATAATATTTAGCTGAGACAGGACTCGCAGCAATGGTCAGCAATGGTTTTAAGTTGAAAAATTAAGATCCAGGAAGGATATAGGAAAGTACTGGTTTGGTAACTGAGTTGTGGATGAGTGGAACAAACTCCCGAGTACTGCCAGAGAAGCCAAAATACGTTAGTAAAATACATGAATGGGTATGGGTGGGTGTGAGTTGGACGTGACTAGCTTGTGCTAGTACTCACCTAGTCGTACTCACCTAGTTGTGGTTGCAGGGGTCGATTCATAGCTCCTGGCTCTGCTTCTTCATTGGCTGCTACTAGGTCACTCTTCCGGCTCCATGAGCTTTATCATACCTCTTCTTTAAGCTAATTATGGATCCTGCCTCCACTACATCACTTCCCAGACCTTTCCACTTCCTGACAACTCTGTGGCTGAAGAAATACTTCCTAACATCCCTGTGATTCATCTGATTCTTCAAATTCAAACTATGACACCATGTTGCTGTGTGTCATACCTGGAATATCCTGTCTCTGTCTACCTTATCCATTCCTATCAGTATTTTATATGTCGTTATCATATCCCCTCCTATCTCTCTTGTCCTCCAGTGTCGTCAGGTTAATTTCCCTTAACCTCTCCTCGTAGGACATGCCCCTTAGTTCCAGGACTAGTCTTGTTGCAAACCTTTGCACTTTCTCTAGTTTCTTTGCGTGCTTGGCTAGGTGTGAGCTCCAAACTGGTGCCGCATACTACAATATGGGACTAACATACACAATGTACAGGGTCCTGAACGATTCCTTTTTAAGATGTCAGAATGCAATTATTTGGTTGATGTGCACCTCAGAAGATGTGCCCGGTGTTATACTTACCCAAAGATCCATTTCCTTGAGTGAGATTTATAGTCTCTGGCCCCCTAAACTGTACTCTGCAGACTTCTTTACCCTTCCCAATCGTCATGGTGGGATTGAATTCCAGGAGTCAGTTGCTGGACCAGGCCTGCAGCCTGTCCAGATCCCTTTGTAGTTCTGCCTGGTCCTCGTCCGATAGGATTTTCTCATCAACTTCACATCATCTGCAAATAAGGACACTTCGGAGTTTATTCCTCCTGTCATGTCTTTCACGAATGCCAGAAACAGCATCGGTCCTAGGCCTGACCCATGTGGAACCCCGTTCGTTACAATCACCCACTCTAACATCTCGCCTCGTACCATGACTCGCTGCTGTCTTCCTGACAGGTATTCCCTGATCCTTTGCAGTGCCTTCCTTGTTATCCCTGCCTGGTCCTCCAGCTTTTGCATTAATCTCTTGTGTGGAACTGTGTCAAATGCCTTCAGATTCAGGAAGGATATTGGAAAGATCTGGTTTGGTAATAGAGTTGTGGATGAGTGGAACAAACTCCCGAGTACAGTTATAGAGGCCAAAACGATAGGTAGTTTTAAAAATAGGTTAGATAAATACATGAGTGGGTGTGGATGGGTGTGAGTTGGACCTGACTAGCTTGTGCTACTAGGTCTGGTGCCGTGCTCCTTCCTTAAGTGGAAGTGACCTGACTAGATGGGTCATTGGGCTAATCCGAGGGGGGACATGGACCTGCTATGCATGGGTCAGTAGGCCTGCTGCAGTGCTCCTTCTTTCTTATGTTCTTATTTTCTTACAGCCCAAGAATATGCAATCTGATAAATTAGACACATGTGCAACTCTTGGGTATCTTTATTGAGGAAACGTTTCGCCACACAGTGGCTTCATCAGTCCATACATAGGATAAACTTGAAGAACAGGAGGAGAATGAGGTAATCAGTCCCTCAACCTTGAGTCGATGTGTTCAATCCATCAATCTTGAGTAGAAGATTGATGGACTGAACACATCGACATGAACACATCCGAACCCTTGACTGGTCCGAACCCTTGACTGGTCCAAACCCTTGACTGGTCCGAACCCGGGACTGGTTTCAAACGGTTTCGTTGGACAATAAAGCAGACTGTAAACGGATGGGGTTGTAGGCGCCCTTATAAACACAAACATTAAAAATCAGGAACGTGATGGTAAGCTGTCCAATATACAAAAACAGTTAGAAACAGAAATACAAATAGCTAGAGCTTCATTTAAGGTTATTAATAGAATATTCAAGAGGTTGCTAGTAGAATTGCAGTAAATCAACCATTCAAATCATTATGAAGCTGTGTGTAGTCTGTGGTCAGTCAAACAAACGGGCTTCCACATGGATAAATTGTCATTTTTGTGGAAATTGGTGTCACGCTCCTTGTGCAGATATTCAAGAACTAGCTACAAGCAGTATTAAAACAGAGAAGTGTTTTTGGGTATGCCCAAATGAGGAAAATCTGTGGACTAAAATCACAAGGGTATTAAAAGAGGACAACATCAAAGCTGCTTTCATAGAAAACCTGGAAGCTTTCTACAACAGATGGGAACATAAAAAGTCTGGGCTGAATGGTACTGCCCTTGATACTGGCCATGTAGTCACAAACTGTAAGGCTGGAGGTGATGTCCTGGTAGTCAGTAAATGTGGGGCTGATAGTGCTGTCCTGGGAGACAGTAATGGTGAAGCTGGAGGTGCTGTCCTGGGAGACAGAAATGGTGAAGCTGGAGATACTGTCCTGGGAGACAGTAATGGTGAAGCTGGAGATTTTGTCCAGGTAGTCGGGAATTATACGCAGGAAGGAATACATATAAATGACCTCATAGGGGACAGGAGCCATAGTAGGGAAACAAGTGTAGTCAAAGATAAGATAAAACCAATATTGCAAACTAGAAATACCGCAGGAAATAGCAAACAAGAAGACTCCACTAGCAATAGTGAGGATATATTACCAAAAACAACTGGTGGGAGCTCCATTGTTGGTGCTAGGGAGGATAGAAGTAAGACAGGGAAACATGCACCAACAGGGAATACAGTCACAGAAACCCAAGGCAAGCAGAAACCAAGCCTGTGCACATACTATGCACTTGGTATCTGCTGGCATGGGAAATCTGGAAAAACAGATGGGACGTGCAACTATGACCACCCTAGAAAATGCCATGCCCATATGACAACAGGAAAAGCTTTTTCACCCTGAAATGTGTGCCTCTTCAGTACAGGAAAGACTGTGCTATAACTTAAATTGCCAGGCATACCATCTAAAGGGGACAAAAAGATACAAAACACCCAGGCCATGGGAAAACCTGGGTAGCCACAGCCACTCAAGAGGGAGAGGTTTTTTAGTGCCAGGAAGGAAAAAAAACTGGCATGAAATGGCAGAAATCGTACACCAAATCCAGTCATTCCTGGAGTGGAACCACAGTCGATGGCCTCCACTCCAAATCAACAGATACAGATACTAATGCCGGAAACCCCCCCCCCCAGTACCAACAATACCACCAGTCCGATAACATTCTTCTTTGCAAATATACAGGGTCTAAAGCCAGCAACAAACAAGAAAATACCTTTCATCCGTGGACTGCTTGCAGAGGCAAAGGCAATGTTCGAGGCTTTCACTGAGACCCACATAAAGAATCACTTGGACAACGAAATATGGATCCCAGGTTACAACCTATACAGATGTGACAGAGTGAACAGGCAAAAGGGGGGGGGGTTGGCCTGTACATTGCAGAGTCACTTGTTTGCACAGAACTGCTTAATGCCTCAAATGATGTAGTGGAAGTTTTAGCAGTAAAGGTCGAGAACCAAAACCTAGTTATTGTGGTAGTCTACAAGCCTCCGGATGCAACATCCCAGCAATTCCAGGAACAGCTGTTAAAAATTGACCACTGTCTGGAAAATCTTCCAGCTCCTGCACCCAACATCTTGCTCCTGGGGGATTTCAACTTAAGGCACCTAAAATGGAGGAATATAGCAAATAATATTGTTGCAGTAATAACACCAGGAGGCAGCTCTGATGAAAACTCACACTCACACGAGCTTTTAAATCTCTGCACAAAATTCAATTTAAACCAGCAAATAATAGAGCCTACTAGACTGGAGAATACACTAGACCTCATCTTCACTAACAATGATGATCTGATAAGAAATGTCACCATATCAAAAACAATATACTCAGATCACAACATAATTGAGGTTCAGACATGTATGCGTGGAGCCCCAGACCGACAAAATGAGACTAGTCACGAGGGAGCATTCACCAAATTCAACTTCAATAATAAAAACATAAAGTGGGACCAAGTAAACCAAGTCCTAACCGATATAAGCTGGGAAGATATACTAAGCAACACAGACCCCAACTTATGCCTAGAACAGATTAACTCGGTGGCACTCGATGTATGCACAAGGCTTATTCCTCTAAGAAAAAGGAGGAGTAGATGTAAAATAGAAAGAGACAGGCGCTCCCTTTACAGGCGACGGAAAAGAATAACAGAGCGGCTAAAAGAGGTCAATATATCTGAAATGCGTAGGGAGACACTGGTCAGAGAAATAGCAAGCATCGAACTTAAGCTAAAAGAATCCTTTATGAGTCAGGAATCGCGGGAAGAACTAAAAGCCATAAATGAAATCGAAAGAAACCCAAAGTATTTCTTCTCCTATGCCAAATCAAAATCGAGAACAACGTCCAGTATTGGGCCCCTACTTAAACAAGATGGGTCCTACACAGATGACAGCAAGGAAATGAGTGAGCTACTCAAGTCCCAATATGACTCAGTTTTTAGCAAGCCGCTAACCAGACTGAGAGTCGAAGATCAAAATGAATTTTTTATGAGAGAGCCACAAAATTTGATTAACACAAGCCTATCCGATGTTATCCTGACGCTAAATGACTTCGAACAGGCGATAAATGACATGCCCATGCACTCTGCCCCAGGGCCAGACTCATGGAACTCTGTGTTCATCAAGAACTGCAAGAAGCCCCTATCACGAGCCTTTTCCATCCTATGGAGAGGGAGCATGGACACGGGGGTCGTCCCTCAGTTACTAAAAACAACAGACATAGCCCCACTCCACAAAGGGGGCAGTAAAGCAAAGAACTACAGACCAATAGCACTAACATCCCATATCATAAAAATCTTTGAAAGGGTCCTAAGAAGCAAGATCATCACCCATCTAGAAACCCATCAGTTACACAACCCAGGGCAACATGGGTTTAGAACAGGTCGCTCCTGTCTGTCTCAACTATTGGATCACTACGACAAGGTCCTAAATGCACTAGAAGACAAAAAGAATGCAGATGTAATATATACAGACTTTGCAAAAGCCTTCGACAAGTGTGACCATGGCGTAATAGCGCACAAAATGCGTGCTAAAGGAATAACAGGAAAAGTCGGTCGATGGATCTATAATTTCCTCACTAACAGAACACAGAGAGTAGTCGTCAACAGAGTAAAGTCCGAGGCATCTACGGTGAAAAGCTCTGTTCCACAAGGCACAGTACTAGCTCCCATCTTGTTCCTCATCCTCATATCCGACATAGACAAGGATGTCAGCCACAGCACCGTGTCTTCCTTTGCAGATGACACCCGAATCTGCATGACAGTGTCTTCCATTGCAGACACTGCAAGGCTCCAGGCGGACATCAACCAAATCTTTCAGTGGGCTGCAGAAAACAATATGAAGTTCAACGATGAGAAATTTCAATTACTTAGATATGGTAAACATGAGGAAATTAAATCTTCATCAGAGTACAAAACAAATTCTGGCCACAAAATAGAGCGAAACACCAACGTCAAAGACCTGGGAGTGATTATGTCGGAGAATCTCACCTTCAAGGACCATAACATTGTATCAATCGCATCTGCTAGAAAAATGACAGGATGGATAATGAGAACCTTCAAAACTAGGGAGGCCAAGCCCATGATGACACTCTTCAGGTCACTTGTTCTATCTAGGCTGGAATATTGCTGCACTCTAACAGCACCTTTCAAGGCAGGTGAAATTGCCGACCTAGAAAATGTACAGAGAACTTTCACGGCGCGCATAACGGAGATAAAACACCTCAATTATTGGGAGCGCTTGAGGTTCCTAAACCTGTATTCCCTGGAACGCAGGAGGGAGAGATACATGATTATATACACCTGGAAAATCCTAGAGGGACTAGTACCGAACTTGCACACGAAAATCACTCACTACGAAAGCAAAAGACTTGGCAGACGATGCACCATCCCCCCAATGAAAAGCAGGGGTGTCACTAGCACGTTAAGAGACCATACAATAAGTGTCAGGGGCCCGAGACTGTTCAACTGCCTCCCAGCACACATAAGGGGGATTACCAACAGACCCCTGGCAGTCTTCAAGCTGGCACTGGACAAGCACCTAAAGTCAGTTCCTGATCAGCCGGGCTGTGGCTCGTACGTTGGTTTGCGTGCAGCCAGCAGCAACAGCCTGGTTGATCAGGCGCTGATCCACCAGGAGGCCTGGTCACAGACCGGGCCGCGGGGGCGTTGACCCCCGGAACTCTCTCCAGGTAAACTCCAGGTAAACACCCAGTTATACCAGAGTTATATACCTGTGAAGGCTGAAACTTTTGTCACAATTTCACCCCCCCCCCTCCCGCAAAATATAACCATCACCAACCTGACTGCATCTTAACTTAACATTAAAGGATACATAGGAATTACACTATCATGAGTGATGCAGTAA